>NC_092176.1:47562991-47605950 GCF_045791955.1 Oncorhynchus clarkii lewisi | reverse complement strand
CTTTGTTCTATCCCTGTGTTCGATCCTTCTGTTCTATCCCTGTGTTCTATCCTAGTGTCCTAGCCTTGTGTTCTATCATCCCTGTGTTCTATCCTAGTGTCCTAGCCTTGTGTTCTATCACTGTGTTCTATCCTTGTGTCCTAGCCTCGTGTTCTATCCCTGTTTTCTATCCTTGTGTCCTAGCCTTGTGTTCCATCGCTGTGTCATATCCTAATCTGCTCTTAAAACGATGATGAACGCAATCAGGGCCTCTTTTCCCAGAACCTTAGTAGTCTTGAGCCAGTAGATGCTTTTTTGCCCTTCCGCGTCACTTTAGTCACAAACGATCTCCATTAAACATAGAATCAAGCTGTTTAGGCTACGTGTCTGACTCTAGATAGCTTCATAAGGAAGTTGACTTAAAATACAATGTTACCTAAAAGAATATAAATAGTTACACAAGGAACACATCCACAGTGAATAAATATGAACAATAACGAGGAAGAATAACATGGCTATATACAGGGAGTACCAGTACTGAGTCGTGTGATGTTTAACACTGATGTTAAACAGACATTAACATATTGACAATTGTCTATTCATTTTCTGACAGTGTGATGTTAAACAGTGATGTTAAATGTACCTTAACATTTTGACTATTGTCAATTTGTTTGATAAATATAAGACAAGGCAAGTGCATACATGATCTGTTCCAGGTGGATTAATGGGTTTGAACCTATTCCTGGGTGGATTAATGGGTTTGAACCTATTCCTGGGTGGATTAATGGGTTGTAACCTATTCCTGGGTAGATTAATGGGTTGTAACCTATTCCTGGGTGGATTAATGGGTTTTAACCTATTCCTGGGTAGATTAATGGGTTGTAACCTATTCCTGGGTAGATTAATGGGTTTTAATCTATTCCTGGGTGGATTAATGGGTTTTAACCTATTCCTGGGTGGATTAATGGGTTGTAACCTATTCCTGGGTGGATTAATGGGCTTCAACCTATTCCTGGGTGGATTAATGGGTTTTAACCTATTCCTGGGTGGATTAATGGGTTTGAACCTATTCCTGGGTAGATTAATGGGTTTTAACCTATTCCTGGGTGGATTAATGGGTTTTAACCTATTCCTGGGTGGATTAATGGGTTTTAACCTATTCCTGGGTAGATTAATGGGTTTTAACCTATTACTGGGTAGATTAATGGGTTTGAACCTATTCCTGGGTGGATTAATGGGTTTTAACCTATTCCTGGGTGGATTAATGGGTTTTAACCTGGGTGGATTATTATTCCTGTGTGGATTAATGGGTTTAACCTATTCCTGGGTTTTAACCTATTCCTGGGTGGATTAATGGGTTTTAACCTATTCCTGGGTGGATTAATGGGTTTGAACCTATTCCTGGGTATGGGATTAAATGGGTTTTAACCTATTGAACCTGGTGTGGATTAATGGGTTTTAACCTATTCCTGGGTGGATTAATGGGCTTCAACCTATTCCTGGGTGGATTAATGGGTTTTAACCTATTCCTGGGTGGATTAATGGGTTTGAACCTATTCCTGGGTGGATTAATGGGTTTTAACCTATTCCTGAACCTATTCCTGTGTGGATTAATGGGTTTGAACCTATTCCTGTGTGGATTAATGGGTTTGAACCTATTCCTGGGTGGATTAATGGGTTTTAACCTATTCCTGGGTGGATTAATGGGTTTTAACCTATTCCTGGGTGGATTAATGGGTTTGAACCTATTCCTGGGTGGATGATTGGGTTTAATGGGTTTTAACCTATTCCTGGGTAGATTAAATTCCTGGGGGTTTGAACCTATTCCTGGGTGGATTAATGGGTTTTAACCTATTCCTGGGTGGATTAATGGGTTTTAACCTATTCCTGGGTAGATTAATGGGTTTTAACCTATTCCTGGGTGGATTAATGGGCTTCTGTGTGGATTAATGGGTTTTAACCTATTCCTGGGTAGATTAATGGGTTGTAACCTATTCCTGGGTGGATTAATGGGTTTGAACCTATTCCTGGGTGGATTAATGGGGTTTAACCTATTCCTGGGTGGATTAATGGGCTTCAACCTATTCCTGGGTGGATTAATGGGTTTTAACCTATTCCTGGGTGGATTAATGGGTTTTAACCTATTCCTGGGTGGATTAATGGGTTTTAACCTATTCCTGGGTAGATTAATGGGTTGTAACCTATTCCTGGGTGGATTAATGGGTTTGTAACCTATTCCTGGGTGGATTAATGGAGCTTGATCTATTCTTTGTAGTATTCTTGGTGTCCATTGATTGGGTCTCAATGTAGGCTGTTAATGTTGCCAACCTCAAATCAAATCAAATCAAATGTTATTGGTCACACACACATGGTTAGCAGATGTTAATGTGAGTTTAGTGAAATGCTTGTGCTTCTAGTTCCGACAGTGCAGTAATATCTACAATAATCTAACAATTTCACAACAACTGCCTTATACACACAAGTGTAAAGGAATTAATAAGAATATGTACATATAAATATATGGATGAGTGATGGTACAGAACGGCATAGGCAAGATGCAGTAGATGGTTTAGAATACTGTATATACATATGAGATGAGTAATGTAGGGCATGTAAACATTATTAAAGTGGTGTTATTTAAAGTGACTAGTGACATCTTTATTAAATCCATTTATTAAATGTATTAAAGTGTCTGGAGTTGAGTCGGTGCGTTGGCAGCAGCCTCTCTATGTTAGTGATGGCTTTTTAACAATCTGATGGCCTTGAGATTGAAGCTTTTTTTCAGTCTCTCGGTCCCAGGTTTGATGCACCTGTACTGACCTCGCCTTCTGGATGATAACGGGGTGAACAGGCAGTGGCTCGGGTGGTTGTTGTCCTTCATGATCTTTTTGGCCTTCCTGTGACATCAGGTGGTGTAGGTGTCCTGGAGGGCAGGTAGTTTGCCCCCGGTGATGCGTTTTGCAGACCTCACTACCCACTGGAGAGCCTTACGGTTGTGGGTGGTGCAGTTGACGTACCATGCGATGATACAGCCTGACAGGATGCTCTCGATTGTGCATCTGTAAAAGTTTGTGACACAACAGTGGTAGGCCTGATCACCGACAACGATGAGACAGCCTATAGGGAGGAGGTCAGAGACCTGACTGGGTGGTGCCAGGACAACAACCTCTCTCTCAACGTGATCAAGACTATGGAGATTATTGTTGACTACAGGAAAAGGAGGACCAAACGCGCCCCCATTCTCATCGACGGGGCTGTAGTGGAGCAGGTTGAGAGCTTCAAGTTCATTGCTCTCCACATCACCAACCACCATCATGGTCCAGACACACCAAGACAGTCATGAAGAGGTCACGACAAAATCTCTTCCCCCTCATTAGACTGAAAAGTTTTGGCATGGGTCCTCAGATCCTCATAAGGTTCTACAGCTGCACCATCGAGAGCATCCTGACGGGTTGCATCACTGCCTGGTATGGCAACTGCTCTTCCTCTGACCGGAAGGCGCCACATAGGGTAATGCGAACGGCCCAGTACATCACTTGGGCCACGCTTCATGCCATCCAGGACCTCTATACCAGGCGGTGTCAGAGGAAGGCCCTAAAAATTATCAAAGACTCCAGCCTCCCTAGTCATAGACTGTTCTCTCTGCTACCGCACGGCAAGCGGTACCGGAGCGCCAAGTCTAGGTCCAAGAGGCTTCTGAACAGCTTCTACCCCCAAGCCATAAGACTCCTGAACATCTAATCAAATGGCTACCCAGACTATTTGCATTGCCCCCCCCCTCTTCTACGCTGCTGCTACTCTCTGTTAATATCTATGCATAGTCACTGATGACCCATTGACCCATTGTATGTTAGTCATGTTTCACTTTTTAAAAAACAACAACAATAATGAGTAGTTCATACGTGTATGGATCTGATGTGTCACTTCTTTTTCAAATCGGACATTATATATTGGAGATATAATCGATTTATACTTCTGAGCTACACTTGCACCATAAAAATATGAAATAGAATGTTGTCCAGGCTTAACATACATTACCAGTCAAAGGTCAAGAGTTTGGACACATCTACTCATTCAAGGGTTTTTCTTTACTTTTACAATTTTCTACACTGTATATTAACGTTGAAGACAAAACTATGAAATAACACATGTAGTAACTAAAAAGGTAATGAAGAAATCAAATATATTTTATATTTCAGATTCTTCAAAAGTAACCACCCTTTACCTTGATGACAGCTTTGCACACTCTTGGCATTCTCTCAACCAGCTTCATGAGGTAGTCACCTGGAATTCATTTCAATTAATAGGTATGCCTTGTTAAAAGTTTATTTGTGGAATTTCACTATACACTATACACTGTACAATGTAGAAAATAGTAAAACAAATAAAGCAAAACACTTGACTGGTACTGTATATATACACTGTATGTACACTATATATACAAAATAATCTAGACACCCCTTCAAATTAGCTACCTGCCCCAATGCATAGTGCCAACTGTAAAGTTTGGTGGAGGATGAATAATGGTCTTTGGCTGATTGTCATTGTTGGGCCCCTTAGTTCCAGTGAAAGGAAATCTCAACGCTACAGCATACAATGACATTGTAGATTATTCTGTGCTTCCAACTCTGTGGCAACAGTTTGGGGAAGGACTTTTCCTCTTTCAGCATGACAAAGCCCCCGTGCACAAAGCGAGGTCCATACGGAAATGGTTTGTTGAGATTGGTGTGGAAGAACTTGACTCGTCTGCACAGAGCCCTGACCTCAACCCCATCAAACACCTTTGGGATGAATTGGAACACCGACAGCGAGCCAGGCCTAATTGCCCAACATCAGTGCCCGACCTAATGAATACTCTTGTGTATGAATGGAAATAATTCCCCTCAGCAGCGGTCCAACATCTAATGGAAAGTCTTCCCAAACCATCAGCTTGCTTTTATGAAAATTGTGTTCAACAATGCCAAAAATGCTTTCAATTTGACTTTTGCTTTCAAAAGCAGCTAAAAATATACAATATGTAAGATTGAACTTCATAGCCACTGAATTATAACGTGCATGATAAGGAAATACTACACACACTAGAATGCCCTTTAAGCCAATCAAAATGATTATTCAACAATGCATGGTATGAATATTAAATAGCCTAAACAGGATATGAACATTTAATTTGAACTTGTTCTCAACTAGCCTACCAGGTTAAATAAAGGTGAAAAAGTTCAAATCCAGCCAGACAATTGATATATAGCGTTTCTCAACTAAACCAATTGCAATATGCCTACACACACTCAACCTGCTGGGTGACTGGATGACCCACCTGCTGGGTGACTGGATGACCCACCTGCTGGGTGACTGGATGACCCACCTGCTGGGTGACTGGATGACCCACCTGCTGGGTGACTGGATGACCCACCTGCTGGGTGATTGGATGACCCACCTGCTGGGTGACTGGATGACCCACCTGCTGGGTGATTGGATGACCCACCTGCTGGGTGACTGAATGACCCACCTGCTGGGTGACTGGATGACCAACCTGCTGGGTGACTGGATGACCAACCTGCTGGGTGACTGGATGACCCACCTGCTGGGTGACTGGATGACCCACCTACTGGGTGACTGGATGACCCACCTGCAGTGTGACTGGATGACCCACCTGCTGGGTGACTGGATGACCCACCTGCAGTGTGACTGGATGACCCACCTGCTGGGTGACTGGATGACCCAACTCCAGTGTTGTTTGGATGACCCAACTCCAGTGTTGTTTGGATGACGCAACTGCTGTGTTGTGTGAATGACCCAACTCCAGTGTTGTGTGAATGACCCAACTCCAGTGTTGTGTGGATGACCCAACTCCAGTGTTGTTTGGATGACCCAACTCCAGTGTTGTTTGGATGACGCAACTGCTGTGTTGTGTGAATGACCCAACTCCAGTGTTGTGTGAATGACCCAACTCCAGTGTTGTGTGGATGACCCAACTCCAGTGTTGTGTGGATGACCCAACTCCAGTGTTGTGTGGATGATCCAACTCCAGTGTTGTGTGGATGACCCAACTCCAGTGTTGTGTGGATGACCCAACTCCTGTGTTGTGTGGATGACCCAACTGCTGGGGTGTATTGATTTGGTTTTTAATTTGATTTGTAGTTGGTTTGTTGATGCTGGGATGTTGAGATATGACCTAGTGAGTGGGTTAATTATCCCGCCAAAACCAGAAGGTCAACGTGATCCGTCAAACTCATGAATGAGGACTATTGCATCTGTCATAAGTCTATCAGTGCAGCCATTGCTGAGTGGAATTAGGCCTACTTTTCAATGGACAAATGGGAAAGGTGTTGTGGCTAACCAAAAACTGAGTAAAAAGATGACGTTTCTAATTATCCAATCAGGTTAAATAGAAGTAGCTATCATAATTACATATTATCTCAGTTATTAACAATTGTAAATCCTTTTATTTAGCATATTACCCCATATATGCTACATAACATTGGCTAATTTAACTAGCTAGCTATTTCACTGTGCTGTGTGTGGTAGCAGACATGTAAGAATTTGTTAAAGTTTGGTATGTCCATTGTTTCACGTAAACTAGGTTTCTCTTTCTCTTTGGCTAGGTAGACCAGCTACAGATGTTACTTAGCTAGGCCTATTCCCTGTCTCTGAGTTGTAATGTAATATGGTTGGTAGCTAGACTGAGGTAAAGTTGGAATTATATTCACAGATTCAGACATTCAACAGACATTCAACAGACATTCATCAGACATTCAACAGACATTCAACAGACATTCAACAGACATTCGCCAAAAGTAAATGAAAAATTCACCGTTTGTCACTGAATCATCACACTAGATATTATTTATTCTATAAATGTCTAGTATACTTTTACAACCTTTGTTTTGAGTCGAAATTCCAGTTTTGACTTGATAGAAATACATAAAATCTATAAAATGCTATTTGAAACGGTATAAATCAATAACTAATTCACTGTTTGTCACAGAAACACAAAACTAGGTATGATTTATTCTAGGAATGTCTGGCATACTTTTATAACCTTCGTTTTGAGGAGAAATTCCAGTTTTGATTTGATATAAATACATAACATCAATAAAATGCCATTTAAAGCTATGTAAATCAGTAACGTTTTCACTAATTATGACATAATCGTCAAACTAGGTATGATTTATTCTATAAATGTCTAGTATACTTTTAAAACCTGTCTTTAACCTTTCCGTCTCTGTCCAGTGTCTGTGTTCTTTTGCCCATCTTCATATTTGATTTTTATTGGCCAGTCTGAGATATGGCTTTTCTTTGCAATTCTGCCTAGAAGGCCAGCATCCCGGAGTTGCCTCTTCCCTGCTGACGTTGAGACTGGTGTTTTGCGGGTACTATTTAATGAAGCTGCCTGTTGAGGACTTGTGAGGTGTCTGTTTCTCAAACTAGACACTCTAATGTACTTATCCTCTTGCTCAGTTGTGCACCGGGGCCTCCTACTCCTCTTTCTATTCTGGTTAGAGCCAGTTTGCTCTGTTCTGTGAAAGGAGTAGTACACAGCGTTGTACGAGATCTTCATTTTCTTGGCAATTTCTTGCATGGAATAGCCTTCGTTTCTCAGAACAAGAATAGACTGACGAATTTCAGAAAAAAAATCTTTTTGTTTCTGTCCCTTTTGAGCCTGTAATCGAACCCACAAATGCTGATGCTCCAGATACTCAACTAGTCTAAAGAAGGACAGTTTTATTGCTTCTTTAATCAGAACAGCAGTTTTCAGCTGTGCTAACATAATTGCAAAAGGGTTTTCTAATGATCAATTAGCTTTTTAAAATGATAAACTTGGATTAGCTAACACAATGTGCCATTAGAACACAGGAGGGATGGTTTCTGATAATGGGCCACTGTACGCCTATGTAGATACAGTGCCTTGCGAAAGTATTCGGCCCCCTTGAACTTTGCGACCTTTTGCCACATTTCAGGCTTCAAACATAAAGATATAAAACTGTATTGTTTTGTGAAGAATCAACAACAAGTGGGACACAATCATGAAGTGGAACGACATTTATTGGATATTTCAAACTTTTTTAACAAATCAAAAACTGAAAAATTGGGCGTGCAAAATTATTCAGCCCCCTTAAGTTAATACTTTGTAGCGCCACCTTTTGCTGCGATTACAGCTGTAAGTCGCTTGGGGTATGTCTCTATCAGTTTTGCACATCGAGAGACTGACATTTTTTCCCATTCCTCCTTGCAAAACAGCTCGAGCTCAGTGAGCATTTGTGAACAGCAGTTTTCAGTTCTTTCCACAGATTCTCGATTGGATTCAGGTCTGGACTTTGACTTGGCCATTCTAACACCTGGATATGTTTATTTTTGAACCATTCCATTGTAGATTTTGCTTTATGTTTTGGATCATTGTCTTGTTGGAAGACAAATCTCCGTCCCAGTCTCAGGTCTTTTGCAGACTCCATCAGGTTTTCTTCCAGAATGGTCCTGTATTTGGCTCCATCCATCTTCCCATCAATTTTAACCATCTTCCCTGTCCCTGCTGAAGAAAAGCAGGCCCAAACCATGATGCTGCCACCAACATGTTTGACAGTGGGGATGTTGTGTTCAGCTGTGTTGCTTTTACGCCAAACATAACGTTTTGCATTGTTGCCAAAAAGTTCAATTTTGGTTTCATCTGACCAGAGCACCTTCTTCCACATGTTTGGTGTGTCTCCCAGGTGGCTTGTGGCAAACTTTAAACACTTTTTATGGATATCTTTAAGAAATGGCTTTCTTCTTGCCACTCTTCCGTAAAGGCCAGATTTGTGCAATATACGACTGATTGTTGTCCTATGGACAGAGTCTCCCACCTCAGCTGTAGATCTCTGCAGTTCATCCAGAGTGATCATGGGCCTCTTGGCTGCATCTCTGATCAGTCTTCTCCTTGTATGAGCTGAAAGAGGGAGGGAGGGAGGGACGGCCAGGTCTTGGTAGATTTGCAGTGGTCTGATACTCCTTCCATTTCAATATTATCGCTTGCACAGTGCTCCTTGGGATGTTTAAAGCTTGGGAAATCTTTTTGTATCCAAATCCGGCTTTAAACTTCTTCACAACAGTATCTCGGACCTGCCTGGTGTGTTCCTTGTTCTTCATGATGCTCTCTGCGCTTTTAACAGACCTCTGAGACTATCACAGTGCAGGTGCATTTATACGGAGACTTGATTACACACAGGTGGATTGTATTTATCATCATTAGTCATTTAGGTCAACATTGGATCATTCAGAGATCCTCACTGAACTTCTGGAGAGAGTTTGCTGCACTGAAAGTAAAGGGGCTGAATAATTTTGCACGCCCAATTTTTCAGTTTTTGATTTGTTAAAAAAGTTTGAAATATCCAATAAATGTCGTTCCACTTCATGATTGTGTCCCACTTGGTGTTGATTCTTCACAAAAAAATACAGTTTTATATCTTTATGTTTGAAGCCTGAAATGTGGCAAAAGGTCGCAAAATTCAAGGGGTCCGAATACTTTCGCAAGGCACTGTATTCTGCCGTTTCCAGCTACAATAGTCATTTACAACATTAACAATGTCTACACTGTATTTCTGATCAATTTGATGTTATTTAATGAACAAAAAAAAAGCTTTTCTTTCAAAAACAAGGACATTTCTAAGTGACCCCAAACTTTTGAACAGTACTGTATGTTATTCTTAGTTTTCCTGTGGAATGCCCATGTTGTGTCACGACTTCCGCCGAAGTTGGCTCTCCTGCCTGTTCGGGCGGTGCTCGGCGGTCGTCGTCACCGTCCTACTAGCCACCACCGATCCCTTTTTCGTTTGTCTGTTGGTTTTGTCTTATTAGTTTCACCTGTGTGTATTTTAGTTTAATTGACGTCCTTATATGTAGTAGGTTGTCCCGCCCTTGTTTTGTGCGGGATTGTTTGGATTCATGTATTTTGGTTAATACGTGTGTGTTATTTTCTCCGGTATATTTTTGATCCTGTGTTGGATTATTTCACCCTGTATGTTGGGTTGACCGTGTTTGGTTCACCGGAGAATAAAACTGTTGATTCACTGTAACCTGCTCTCTGCGCCTGATTCCACCCACCTTGATAATACGTGACAGAATCCTGCACCACCTATGGAATCAGCAGGAGCAGCCGCATCTCCTCTCCCATCGATGGAGGAGAGAGTCCTCCACCACACCAGCGTGCTTCACCGGATTGGTTCTGCCATGGACCAAATGATGGAGAGGATGGATCGATGGGAGAGGAGTCGCCTTCCCACATCATCGCTAGCACCCCCTTCTCCAGCACCTCCTGTTCCTGCGACCACATCTGGCTCCGGGGCTCTTCGGTTGACACTCCCACGGGAGTCTGACGGAACGGCGGCTGGGTGCCAGGGTTTCCTCCTTCAACTGGAACTATACCTGGCTACCGTGCGTCCTGCTCCCTCCGGAGAGGAGAGCGTGAGCGCCCTCGTCTCCTGCTTGACTGGGCGAGCCCTCGAGTGGGCCAACGCAGAGTGGAATGGTCCGGACTCGGCGAGGGATAATTACCCAGAGTTCACCCGCCGATTCCGAGCTGTTTTTGACCATCCACCAGAGGGTCGGGCGGCGGGTGAACGGCTGTTCCACCTGCGTCAGGAGACGAGGAGCGCACAGGACTTTGCTCTGGAGTTCAGGACCTTGGCCGCAGGAGCAGGATGGAACGACAGGGCCTTGGTCGATCATTTCAGATGCAGTCTCAGGGAGGACGTCCGCAGGGAGCTGGCATGTCGGGACACCACCTGCACACTGGATGAGCTCATTGACTTGGCTATCCGTCTCGACAATCTGCTGGCTGCCCGCGGGTGTTCGGATCAGGCCCTGTCGTTTCCACTTCCCAGCCCTCCTGCCCCTATCCTTATGGAATTAGGAGGGGCGGCTTCGAGGGGGACCGGAGGAGGAGTGTCCTCCTGCACCAGTTGTGGTCGACGAGGGCACACGTCAGACCGGTGCTGGAGGAACTCTTCTGGGAGTCGGGAGGACAGGCGGAGCACTGCTCGATCACCCCAGGTGAGTAAGCACCAGACTCACCCAGAGCTTCCTGTCGGTCATGTGTATGCATTGACTTCTTTCCCTGGGTTTTTTCCCTCTCTACAGCATAAGGCGCTAGTCGATTCAGGCGCAGCTGGGAATTTCATGGATCGTGGGCTTGCGTTAAGGCTAGGGATTCCCCTGGTGTCGTTAGACCAACCTTTCCCCGTGCACTCCTTAGATAGCCGACCATTAGGGTCAGGAGTAATTAGGGAGGCTACGGTGCCGCTGGACATGGTAACGCAGGGGGATCATAAGGAGCAGATTAGTCTGTTCCTTATAGATTCACCTGCGTTTCCAGTGGTGTTGGGGGTTCCCTGGTTAGCTCAACACAACCCGGTGATTTCCTGGCGACAGGGGGCTCTTAAGGGGTGGTCAGAGGAGTGTTCAGGTAGGTGTAGAGGAGTTGCCGTTGGTGCGACTACGGTGGAGAGTCCAGACCAAGTTTCCACCGTGCGCATTCCCTCTGAATATGCCGATTTGGCTATCGCCTTCAGTAAAAAGAAGGCGACCCAATTACCACCTCATCGTCGAGAGGACTGCGTGATAAACCTTCTGGAGAACGCTGCACTTCCTAGGAGTCACGTGTATCCATTGTCCCAGGAGGAGACGGTAGCGATGGAAACATATGTTGCTGAATTGCTGAGACAGGGGTACATTCGGCCCTCCGCATCACCCGTCTCCTCGAGCTTCTTTTTTGTGAAGAAGAAGGATGGAGGTCTGCGTCCGTGCATTGATTATAGAGGTCTAAATTCCATCACAGTGGGGTTTAGTTACCCACTACCTCTCATCGCTACGGCGGTGGAATCATTTCACGGGGCGCGCTTCTTCACAAAACTGGACCTGGACGTATAATCTGGTGCGTATCCGGGGAGGAGATGAGTGGAAAACTGCACTTAGTACTACATCTGGTCATTATGAGTACCGCGTCATGCCATACGGGTTGAAGAATGCTCCAGCCGTCTTCCAATCTTTCGTAGACGAAATTCTCAGAGACCTGCTCGGGCAGGGAGTGGTAGTGTACATCGATGACATCTTGATCTACAGTGCCTTGCGAAAGTATTCGGCCCCCTTGAACTTTGCGACCTTTTGCCACATTTCAGGCTTCAAACATAAAGATATAAAACTGTATTTTTTTGTGAAGAATCAACAACAAGTGGGACACAATCATGAAGTGGAACGACATTTATTGGATATTTCAAACTTTTTTAACAAATCAAAAACTGAAAAATTGGGCGTGCCGGGTCGTCCTCGAGGACGGTGGCGGCGCGCTGTGGGGGCCGTGCGTCAGGGGGGGGGGGGGGGTACTGTCACGACTTCCGCCGAAGTTGGCTCTCCTGCCTGTTCGGGCGGTGCTCGGCGGTCGTCGTCACCGTCCTACTAGCCACCACCGATCCCTTTTTCGTTTGTCTGTTGGTTTTGTCTTATTAGTTTCACCTGTGTGTATTTTAGTTTAATTGACGTCCTTATATGTAGTAGGTTGTCCCGCCCTTGTTTTGTGCGGGATTGTTTGGATTCATGTATTTTGGTTAATACGTGTGTGTTATTTTCTCCGGTATATTTTTGATCCTGTGTTGGATTATTTCACCCTGTATGTTGGGTTGACCGTGTTTGGTTCACCGGAGAATAAAACTGTCGATTCACTGTAACCTGCTCTCTGCGCCTGATTCCACCCACCTTGATAATACGTGACATGTTGATCCTCTTGGTTGTCTTGGTCCTCTTGATCCATCCACTTGTCTTCTTTGTTAGTCAGGCCTGACCCCTACATCCCGTAGTTTTTTCCTGTAATCTAATTTAACATGACTGAAGATGCAGAAGTTTATGCCAGGCCCCTTCTAATAGGGTATAACAGACTTGTTAGAACTTTGAAAAAACACCCTCTAAATAGACTACATGCCCTCTATCAAGTCAAAACAGGAACTTGTCTTCAAAACAAAGGTTGTGAAAGTATGCTAGACATTTATAGAATAAATCATACCTAGTTTGATGTTTCTGTGACAAACAGTGAATTAGTTATTGATTTATACCGCTTTAAATGGCATTTTATAGATTTTATGTATTTCTATCAAGTCAAAACTGGAATTTCTACTCAAAGCAGAAGGTGGTAAAAGTATACTAGACAATTCTATAATAATGAATAATTATGATTCTGTGACAAACTGTGCATTTTTCATTGATTTTTACATTTTTAAATGGCTTTTGGCAAATGTCTGTTGAATGTATGTTGAATGTCTGTTGAATGTCTGATGAATGTCTGTTGAATGTCTGTTGAATGTCTGTTGAATGTCTGTTGAATGTCTGATGAATGTCTGTAGAATGTCTGATGAATGTCTGTTGAATGTCTGTTGAATGTCTGTTGAATGTCTGATGAATGTCTGATGAATGTCTGTTGAATGTCTGTTGAATGTGTGTTGAATGTGATGAATGTCTGATGAATGTCTGTTGAATGTCTGTTGAATGTGTGTTGAATGTGATGAATGTCTGATGAATGGCTGATGAATGTCTGATGAATGTCTGATGAATGTCTGTTGAATGTCTGATGAATGTCTGATGAATGTCTGTTGAATGTCTGATGAATGTCTGTTGAATGTCTGTTGAATGTGTGTTGAATGTCTGTTGAATGTGTGTTGAGTGTGATGAATGTCTGTTGAATGTCTGTTGAATGTGTGTTGAATGTGATGAATGTCTGATGAATGTCTGATGAATGTCTGTTGAATGTCTGATGAATGTCTGTTGAATGTCTGTTGAATGTGTGATGAATGTCTGATGAATGTCTGATGAATGTCTGTTGAATGTCTGTTGAATGTCTGATGAATGTCTGATGAATGTCTGATGAATGTGTGTTGAATGTCTGTTGAATGTGTGTTGAATGTCTGTTGAATGTGTGTTGAATGTGTGTTGAATGTGATGAATGTCTGTTGAATGTCTGTTGAATGTCTGTTGAATGTCTTAATCTGTGAATATAAAACCAACGTTACCTCAGTGCTAGCTAGCTAGACCAGCTAGAGATATTACTTAGCTAGGCCTATTCCCTGTCTCTGAGTCCACAAAAAATGGTTGCTAGCTAGCTAGTTGGCAAGGTTATAACTATTGCTTTTATGGTGTTTCAGTTGCTGTATGATTTGTAACCTAATTGTATCTATGAGTTAGCTAGCTAGTCTCAGTCTGGGTGCAGACACAGTTACTTTAGGTAGCTATCGCTAGCTAGTCTCAGTCTGGGTGCAGACACAGTTACTTTAGGTAGCTATCGCTAGCTAGTCTCAGTCTGGGTGCAGACACAGTTACTTTAGGTAGCTATCGCTAGCTAGTCTCAGTCTGGGTGCAGACACAGTTACTTTAGGTAGCTATCGCTAGCTAGTCTCAGTCTGGGTGCAGACACAGTTACTTTAGGTAGCTATCGCTAGCTAGTCTCAGTCTGGGTGCAGACACAGTCACTTTAGGTGGCTAAAGTTAGCTAGTCTCAGTCTGGGTGCAGACACAGTTATTATAGGTGGCTATAGCTAGCTAGTCTCAGTCTGGGTGCAGACACAGTTATTATAGGTGGCTATAGCTAGCTAGTCTCAGTCTGGATACAGACACAGTTACTTTAGGTAGCTATCGCTAGCTAGCTAGCTACATATTGATATGAAAGGAGTGTCTCAAATGTTCATCCAAGTTTAGGCAATCCATTTTGACTCTCCGCTTAAATGTTTTCATCTTTGTCCCCCAGATAGTAAAGGTGGCATGGCCCTGGGGGTGTTTCTCCTACCACCAGTGCAGGTACAGTCCTTCAGAAAGTATTCATACCCCTTGACTAATTTCACATTTTGTTGTGTTACTGCCTGAATTCCAAATGGAATGAATATTTTGTTTCTCACCAATCTATACACAATGCCCCATAATTACAAAAAAAAACATGTATGTGTTTATTTTTATTAGTGAATAAAATGTTTTGAAAATAAAATACAGAAATAAGTATCTACATCAGTATTCACACTCCTGAGTCAATACTTCTGGGTAACTCTAAGAGCTTTCCACACCTAGATTGTATAACATTTGCACTCTGTACCGAGACAGAGTCAAGACCGAGACCAGAAAAATGTGTGTCCAATTCAAGACCATGTTAGTAATTGTGTCAAATCAGTACCTTAATAAAAGTAGAACATGTCCAGTATTTCTATGTTCATATTTCAGAACAACATGTGGATTCTGCAGACATTCAGAATGGTGATCCACCCTATAAATTGTCACTAACCCAAACGCGTGTATAAATGATTAAAAAAATACTAAATATGTTACAGCTTTTCCCTACCAGTAAAATCAAGAACATTCTGTAACACTTTACTTGATATCCAGCGTCATAACTATGTCATAATGGGTCATAAAAGCTGCCATAATATTGTCATAACCGTGTCATGACCGATATATTTACACCTTTCGTTTGAAAGTTTGTATCTTAAATCCTTTGTTGTTGTTATAATGAATTCTTTACAGTCATGTTTTTTTTTTTCATCAATTATGACCATCATGATCATATCAGCCAGATAGTCCTATCACATACAGGCCCTTACATCAGTCCTCAGTCACGAAGAGGGTGTCTTGTCGTGCTCCTGAAATCTGCTTCTGCATTCATACCAGTCATCAGAAACAGAGCATTGGGGTAGGCGCATGTCTGACGTCAACATGTGCGCAATAACAATGTTAATTTAATCTGGTCAATAAATATATGTACATATAACATACTGTTGACGTGTAGGCTATGGTGTAATGGGATGTTTTGCCTTGTGTGGCAGGTTCTGTGTGTTTTGTCACTCTTATGTAGGTGTCATAACCAGACATAAAAGAAAGCAATATATGTCACAACAGGTCTAAATATGTGTTATGACCATATTATAACAGTTACGACAAGTTATGTCAGCTGTTATGAAGTAATATGACATGGTTATGACTTGACTGTGTCATAACGTTATGATACTGGGTGTCAACTAAAATGTTACGGGAAATTCTTACAAGCAACAAAGTTATGGGATATTACTTTTACTTTTTGCCCAACTGACCAAATTCACACAAATGTGTGTTATAGATCTGTCATTCTCATTAAAAGCCAGTCTAAGAGGTAGATCGGTTCTATGTGCACTATTTCTATGCTTCCCGTTCTTATTTTTTTGTTGCTTTTTCCATCTTTTACTTTGGGTTTTGTAAACCAGCTTCAAACAGCTGGAAATACTATATTTTTGGTTTTCGAAAATATATTTCACAGTGGTTTAGATCGTACAATGATTCTCAAAACTATTCTTGCTTGTTTTGTCATAGAAACTGAAATTAACTATTAGAGTTTTTGCAACCAGGAAATGGCGATTTCTGCATGGTGCACCTTTAAACGAAAGCAAAGGACAGTAGGTAACTAAGGTTACGAGAAAGGAAGGAAGCCCATGTTTCAATAGTCAATAAAATATTAATATGTCATGAAAGGAGTGTGGATGCACACGGTTCCTCCATAATCTCTGACATGCTCACGGTTCCTCCATAATCTCTTGACATGCTCACGGTTCCTCCATAATCTCTGACATGCTCACGGTTCCTCCATAATCTCTTGACATGCTCACGGTTCCTCCATAATCTCTGACATGCTCACGGTTCCTCCATAATCTCTGACATGCTCACGGTTCCTCCATAATCTCTGACATGCTCACGGTTCCTCCATAATCTCTGACATGCTCACGGTTCCTCCGTTAATCTCTGACATGCTCACGGTTCCTCCATAATCTCTGACATGCTCACGGTTCCTCCATAATCTCTGACATGCTCACGGTTCCTCCATAATCTCTGACATGCTCACGGTTCCTCCATAATCTCTGACATGCTCACGGTTCCTCCATAATCTCTGACATCGACGTTGATGGAGTTGAGCTGTGACTGGGCGGCGGGTAGCATTGACATCGATGGAGTTGAGCTGTGACTAGTGTGGACAGACTGTAGCTTCGACCATAATCTCTGACATGCTCACGGTTCCTCCATAATCTCTTGACATGCTCACGGTTCCTCCATAATCTCTGGCATGCTCACGGTTCCTCCATAATCTCTGACATGCTCACGCTTCCTGCCAGAAGCTTTGAGGTCGATGGAGTTGAGCTGTGACTAGTGTGGACAGACTGTAGCTTCGACGTTGATGGAGTTGAGCTGTGACTAGTGTGGGCGGCGGGTAGCATTGACATCGATGGAGTTGAGCTGTGACTAGTGTGGGCGGTGGGTAGCTTCGACGTTGATGGAGTTGAGCAGTGACTAGTGTGGACAGACTGTAGCTTCGACGTCGATGGAGTTGAGCAGTGACTAGTGTGGGCAGATGACATAGCAGGCCATTGAGGAGAATGATGACACCTTATCCAATGACGCATTAATCAGCCTTCCAACAATGGCCTGCCTTTTGAAGAGGCAGCAGGTATGTATGAAAGACGGTTTACCTGTTGCCTTTTGAGAGAAACAACGACCGGGTGAAACAACTGCACTATATAGGGGATTGAGTGGCACAGCAGTCTAAGGCACCGCATCGCAGTGCTAGAGGAGTCACTACAGACCCAGGTTCGATCCCGGGCTGTATCACTAATATCTCCCTCACTAGCTTTAAGCACCAGCTCACAGATCACTGCACCTGTACATAGCCCATCCAACTACCCCATACTGTTATTTATTTTGCTCCTTTGTACCCCAGTATCTCTACTTGCACATTCATCTTCTGCACATTTATCACTCCAGTGTTTAATTGCTATATTGTAATTATTTTGCCACTATGGCCTATTTATTGCCTTACCTCCCTTATCCTACCTCATTTGCACACACTGTATATATACTTTTTCTACTGTATTATTGACTGTACCTTTGTTCATTCCATGTGTAACTCTGTGTTGTTGTTTGTGTCGCACTGCTTTGCTTTATCTTGGCCAGGTCGCAGTGGCAAATGAGAACTTGTTCTCAACTAACCTACCTGGTTAAATAAAGGTGAAATATATATATATATATATATATATATATATATATATATATATATATATATATATATATATATATATATATATATATTAAAATCACATCCAGCTGTGAGGCCGGGGTAGGCTGTCACTGTAAATAAGAATTCACAATATCACATTGGAACTATACTGTTAAAATAACTAACCAAAATATATTTTTAGAGGGTGATGGAGCTTCACGCTACTTTAGACCATAGTTGATGAAGCAGGCGTCACCCCGGCAACAACACAACTGTCGGAACCTCATCGGCCATCGGGTGACCGTCCAAGTGCCTGGACAGCGTTGGGGAAACATCTCCATGTCCGCAGCTATGTCTGGAGATTATGTTTTTAGGATGTAGGCCATTACTTGGATCCTACAACGCTGCACAGCTCGTTGTGTTTCTTAAAGAAATTGAGCAGACCTGTGTGGGACAATGTCCGGTTCCACCATTGATTCAGGCGTGGTTTGGGCCCATCCCCGATTCGTGAACCTATACCTGCCCCCATACTCTCCTTACCTCAACCCTATTGAAACATTTTTTTCCATTAGGCCATGAATGAGGCATGCGACGACATCAATGCAGCCCAATGTCAAGCTTGGATACGCCATGGCAAAATATTTTTTCCCGCGGTGCATAGACTGAGGACATTCACTCTGATGTGGATGAGAATTTATGGCCAAATGCTCAAGACAGGCTTGATGCAAATTAATGCGTTATATTTTATTTTCATTCATTTAATTTGTTTAATTTCTTACATTTGATTACTGACAGCACACCTATGTTGCAATTGTGTCTGAAAAATAAAATGTTATTTTTACATGCATGATTGTCGAGGAAGTCTTCATTGATCACACCTTTGATTACACATTGGATAGATTATGGAAATTATAGATTGTCTGTCAATTTGGTTGGGTAATGTAAGTGTATCGCCTAATGTGAAAACTGTGTAATTTACAGTACTGCAGCATATGACTTTCAGCTCGTCTAAGGACGATTTGAAAACGTATCTCGAAACATCTTTGCTATTGGATTAACAGGTAATTAAAACGACTAAATTGAAAGATATTATGTTGTGTTTTGGCGTTCAAACCAATGTTGTCATTACATTTCACAATAAACGTATATTTTTGAATAAATGGTTGTGTGGTGATAGATGTTTACAATCCAAATGAACGCACCATGACAGGTTTTGAATGAAGGACTGGCTGCGTTACAAAGTGTGACCAGTTTGAAGTTTTGTACAAAGAGTTGTGAAAATAGTACCAAAGCGATTAAAAACAAATGTAGGAAAAACGACGGATTTCAGCACCCAAGAAATAGCTCGCATTTACACATGACATTATCCTATTCTCTGTGCTGAAATATTAATTGTAATGTGTCGTCGGAGCACCAGTCCGGCCACACTAATCGCAGATAAACTCCATCGTACATCATGGAGTTGAGTTTGGTCGGGTTTCAAGACCGAGACACTCAATATGTGGTCTGGGGACCGGACTCAGCACTACAACACTGTAATACTGTAAACCATGCACAGTGTCTGGACTCAACCCAATGCAGATTAAGGTCTTGCATACAGAAGTGTGTGTGTGTATGTGTCTTGATTATTGTTCAGCATTGTATACTAATATTCTCTAATCTTCAGACTGGAACAAATATGGCTGAAAATCTCCGCCAGGCGACACAAACAACCCGGGACTCGAACCCTTCATTCTGATTCTCCGGGACAATCGCCTCTATTCCCCCGCCTTCACCATCGTGAATGGGCAGGCTCTGGAGCAAAATACATCATATTTCGCCGTTTATGTTTTACATGGATACTTGTTAGGGGAGGAAAGGGTAAATTATTTACTTTTCTTCAGCCCATTTCCTCAGCTTTAATTGGTAGGGCTGCTGTGATTTTCTAACGGTGCATTGTGCTTCTAAAGTTTTGGTTTGTGTGTCCCTTATCTGTTTATCTTCTGCATGACTTCATTTTGTAGCTGAAATTAATATCTGAACATAAACATTTTGTATTTTATCTACAATTTTCCTTATTGGCCATATGTCATTTTAAGAATTTCATATAATCTAGTAACGTTGTGACAATGATTGTAATTGTTAGAAGTATTTTTACCTTTATAAAAAAAATAGCAGATGATTTAATAGAGAGAAGTTAGAAAAAACAGCAATAAAATAAGAAATAGCCTACTGCTCGGTGAAAAATACATGAATTACAAAAACCCAGATGAAGAGTAAACGGCTCTACTGGGTAAAAAAAAAAAGGCCCTTTTTGGGTCAATCAAGTAGCCCAACGTTTTGGGTCAAAATAACCCAGTGGTGGGTATATCTTATAGTGGGTTAGAGAAATTACCCAAATTGGGTCATAATTTACCCGGCATTTTTTAAAGGGGTTCTAAAATCTATGAATACAAATTATGAGTGCAGTAATAGTGTATTGTACGAACACAAAAGCATTCATTCCTCATTAAAAACACAAAAGCATTCATTCCTCATTAAAAAACACAAATGCGAAATAAATGCTTCCAATGTCTATTAATGTGTCTCTGTAAGGTCAGGCCACCGTTGACATAACCCCTGGGTTGAACACCCATAACATGCTTTGGTTTGTGAGGTACAATATCACGTCTGTATTCATTTAATTTCTCAAACCAATTAACAGCCGTATAAACATCATATTAAGCTACACACATTTAAAATAAAGCTGACTTATGTAGTGACGCTTGCCGTTTTAGAAAGTTAAATAGCTTGAATATCAATGATAAAGAAATTGCCTACAACTTAAATAAATAATTACAATAAAAGGCTATTCTTGTTTATTTTAATTTAGAGTCTAATGCAATGCGTTTTGCAATGTTGCCATTGCAGTGTTGTCATTAGCCGCAGTTTGCAGCCAATAGCCTAAATGTAGGCTACCCAAGTTGAACTAAATTGTCCAAACGTCGGCTCTTTCTCAGGTATAGGTTTCGTTGTAACTTTATAAAATACAGCAGGTTTGAGATATGTTTTTGTAATGATTTACACACACACACACACACACACACACACACACACACACACACACACACACACACACACACACATATATATATATGAATAAAAGTGAATAAATCAAACCTATATAGGCTTAAATAAAAGCGTATTATGAATGTTATTATTATGATTATCATTATCATCATCTTACCCTGCATGTTGGCAGTCTGTTTCGAGGTCCATAGGAGGTCCATTCCTCCAGAACGGGGCTGCAGGCCCTGGTTCCCCTCGCCGGGTCCAGGCACCGTGATTCCGGGCAGAGCTCTCAGAGACTCCGGGATCAGGCTCTCCAGACTCTCGTTGGCCTGCTGTCTGCGGAGCGCCACCTGCGCCGCCATGACCCGCTGCCTCTCGATGATCAGGATGCATTTCTCACAGGTGCAGTCCTTGAAGCGGCAGTATCGCTTGTGGCCCTTTAGCCAGGACAGGACGCCGTGGTTCCGGCACCGTGCGCACTTGGGGGTCCTCTGGAGCGGCGCTCGGGCTTGGGTCACTGGGCCCCCCATGTACAGGTAGGGCGATCCGTAGCCATTCATTTCTCACACCGTTAGTCAGCCAGTCAGTCAGTCACACACACACACTCTCACTACTTTACCTCCTCAACGTGATGGAGGCGCGAGGTGCATCTGATAAGGGCGTGTGCACGCGGGCCGGGCCAGGCAGAGTAGAGTTGTCAGACAGAAGTGAGAGTGAAGAGATCAAGTCCTGTCGCTGTTCGCTACACGCTGTCCTGTCTGCACGATAGGAGGTGCTGGTTGGATCCACTTCTACCTCACCTGTCCCCCTGGCAATAAAGACACACGTGCATCAGCCTCCATCTGACACGCAGTTATGGAGCCGAGTAACTAAATACCGTCGCGCATCACTGGCACTCGCTCAACGAATCCTTGGGGAGAGAGAGAGGTAGATGTTCCGTGGTTTCGCAGACTCTAGCGGGACAATGAATGCCACACACTTAATTACACGTTTACATTGAACGGTTACTCGTATGGAAGAATGAATTGTAGAGTTCATAAATCAGAAGGCGACGTGCTGAAGTGTAGGCCTATAAGAATAAGCCTTATTTAACCTAAGTGCAATAAAGCGATGCAGCCCAGAAGACAGTTATGTCAGTCTGTTGGGACTGTAGGCTACAGGGCATTGACAAAACACACAGCAACAGGACAAGACATTAAGTATTGTCCGCTTGTCTGGGGCAAGTACAAAATAATAATCGGACAACCAGATGGCAGTTGTCCGAATGGAGAAGTAAAAAAATCACAATGTCAAACAATTACTCCGATCAGCATTGGATCAGGCAACGGCGTTGCCGCAGCGCACAGCAGGGCAAAGCATGGTTGACACTGAGTAAATTGCCTATATTCCTATTTGCTATTACTTATTTCAATGAATATGTTATATTTACACAAAGCAAGAGAATGATGTAGACAGAGCTAAGAGCCACAACAAAGCAGCGCAAAATATCTCAGCAAGTTTTAAATTGTTTTTGAATAACCCCAAAACAGAGGGGACCTACGGTAATAAACAATGAGAGAGATAGAAGAAACAATAGCAACATATAAAAATCAAATGAGAAATTTGAACAAACCTTACATTTGAGCAAAGCATTATAAGACAGAAATGATGCACGCATGCGAGGCTAGAAAAAATCCTACCTTGCCATTGCGAACCGAACGACCCAAAGCCTAATCCTACTAACTGAAATATCATAAAAGCAATAAGAGAAGTTAAAGCTATAAAGAGTATTTTCTAAACTTTTCAAATAAAGTGTTTAATATCTTACAGTTTGCAGCTTTTAAAAAGGAATCATTCTGAAAGTCGGAGTCTATGCCATTCTTCATTCACAAATTCATTTTGAATGACAAATATTCTAGGCCACAAGACGTGAAATTGAGCAAAGATTGGACAATCTAATGAGGAGTCAAAAGGAAACTTAGGCTACAGCTCAGGAATGCTTCTGAAAGAAATGCATCGTTGGCCTAGGGCTATTTAGATAATATTCCAGCAATATGCAACCTACCTACAGCACATATGGGCCTGGGCCTAATAAGAGAGGAGGAAAACATGGGATCAGTTTATAATTATCCAGTTCTGAGGACAGGAGAGTTGCTCTGCAGCCCATGATGATTTATAGCCCATCACAAGACGCACAGCCAGCGCAGCTCCTTAACTGTCAATCGCTCCACATCTGCACGCTTCGCCACACATAGACGCACAGATAGGCCTTGGCTACTACACATCTCTATATTACCACAGATAGCCAGAGTGGAATAGGCTATCCGAAAATATTTGGCTCCACTAAATATCTTTTGTCAATGTCATGATTGCTCTCATCTCTCCCGTGGCATGCCAGCCAAATGCGTAGCATACCATTTTTTTGTGAGTGACTTTTAGTTGTGCATTATTTAGGAAGGCCGCTAACGGCCGATAACATCGTCTATGGGCAAGCGCATAAAATGATTTCAAATCTCTCCTATGCACTTCCTTCATTTTCAGTCACCCGTTTGGCAATGGTGTTAGGAACCTTTTTTTGTGGGGGCACGTGGCTTCAGCTTTAGGATAAGTAAAGAATCAGTCCGATGGACAAGAGGCAGAAACAAGTTGATGTAAAAACCTGAGCAACATTGGCTGTATGAAATGACCACAGTGACTATGAAACAATTTGACTACACTCCAAACATCCAAATCGGGTTATATAAATATAATTAGAGGTGTTGACATCGCTCAAAGCTCACAAAACAACAAGGTTTGAAGGCCTATACTCAGGTGTATATGGTACTGAATTGAAAGTAGACCTACACTAAGCCATAAAGGGAATTGGCTCTAATCTCTCAAATTCATATAGCCCTGTCTCTGCATGGCTATTTGGTTATTTCATCGGTTTCTATTTGGCACTATTTACGTAATGAAATTCTGAGCAGTAATTTTCATCATTATATTTAATTAATTCACACCAAATATAATAGGTCTACATCCGTTCGTTCTCACCATTAAACACAATCTAGTGCTATATGGACTTAATGATGTGGGGTATTAAAATCTCTCTGTTGATCTGATGTTCCCCCCCCCCCCCCCCTAGCCTCGGCTTATAGCGGCAGGCCATAGAAACACAACACCGGACACCCCCGTGTCACATTTCTGGCCCTAAAAAGGTTTATTCAAGCAAATAATGGGATCAGAGGCACGCGGCTCTGAGAACCGAGGCCCTGGTAAACTCACCGCATGGACCCTGTCTCGAGGGCTATTAAGCTTTTAATTAGACCGAGCAGAGCAGAGGGAATAGAAGCTCAAGGTGACGGATAGAACGCCGCGCAGGGCCGCAGTCTCAACCCGAGAGGTAGTGGGAGGAGAGATATGCTGCGACTATGGATGGTTAGTCATGGTTAGTAGAGTGTAAAAATGCACAATAAAAAAATAAAATATATAAATATATCTGCTCCCCTCTAAATGTGAAAAGGCAATTGACATGAACCTTTATTAACGAATATACTTTAATAGTCATTGACATGAAGGTGTGGATTTCAACGCTCAAAAAAGTCCTATAATAACAGGCCTGTTATTGAAAAGGATTGTTTCTGTTGGGACAAATTCAGAGAGACGTTGGAGGGGAAACTGAGGGGGAAACATAAAACAATTTACTGATTCAACTCTTAATTAAGATTAAAATAGTTACAATTCTAAATAAGGGTTACTTGTGTTGGAATTAACATGCAGTCCAGCCCAACATAGTTAATTATGTCTAGACGACATATTTTGCTCTGCAAAAAAAATTCATTATATTAAATTCACAACACAATTCCAATTTTAACAAAATAATGAAAACAGGCCTACAAATCCGAATTTCCCTTTAAAATGTGATTTGTTTTGGTTTGAATGTGATTTCTTACTTGAGGAAAATCTGTAACCTACAGTGAAACCTAGGCCTCCTATACGGTCTCAGCCCTAGTTGACATAACTGAAAATTATAAGGCAGACGAGAAATTGTAAATATAAGTGCAGCTGTTTTAAGTTATAGTTACTTTGAGTTATTTGTAATCATATCAATAAGGAAATCTAGGTGATTTACCAAAAATGGCAAAATATTAAGTCTACATTGTAATGTATAAATTCATACAACTTAACATTTTAAGGAACCGGATGAAATATAACATTTATTTAGACTGAGGGCTGCTGGGTTGTAGGCCTGCTGAGCTGCTGGGTTGTAGGCCTGCTGGGCTGCTGGGTTGTAGGGCTGCTGGGTTGTAGGCCTGCTGGGATGTAGGCCTGCTGGGCTGTAGACCTGCTGGGCTGTAGACCTGCTGGGTTGTAGGCCTGCTGGGCTGTAGACCTGCTGGGCTGTAGACCTGCTGGGCTGTAGACTTGCTGGGCTGTAGGCCTGCTGGGCTGTAGACCTGCTGGGCTGCTGGGCTGTAGACCTGCTGGGCTGTAGACCTGCTGGGCTGTAGACCTGCTGGGCTGTAGACCTGCAGGGCTGCTGGTCTGTAGACCTGCTGGGCTGTAGACCTGCTGGGCTGTAGACCTGCTGGGCTGTAGACTTGCTGGGCTGTAGGCCTGCTGGGCTGTAGACCTGCTGGGCTGTAGGGCTGCTGGGCTGTAGGGCTGCTGGGCTGTAGACCTGCTGGGCTGTAGACCTGCTGGGCTGCTGGTCTGTAGACCTGCTGGGCTGTAGGGCTGCTGGGCTGTAGGGCTGCTGGGCTGTAGACCTGCTGGGCTGTAGGGCTGCTGGGCTGTAGACCTGCTGGGCTGTAGGGCTGCTGGGCTGTAGACCTGCTGGGCTGCTGGGTTGTAGACCTGCTGGGTTGTAGACCTGCTGGGTTGTAGACCTGCTAGGTTGTAGGGCTGCTGGGCTGTAGACCTGCTGGGCTGCTGGGTTGTAGACCTGCTGGGCTGCTGGGTTGTAGACCTGCTGGGCTGCTGGGCTGCTGGGCTGTTGGGCTGCTGGGCTGTAGGGCTGTAGGCCTGCTGGGCTGTTTGCCTGCTGGCCCTTTCACACAGAAGCTGATCTTGTGGCAGCATAAGGGAGGCGACAGATGAGTTAGATAGCTGTTCCATTCACCATATGGCCTCCCTCCCTCTCTGTCACTGCACTCCTCCCACCCTATAGTCACAATTGGAGATAGAGTCACAACCAATGAATTAAATAGTTGGGCTGTAGGGGTGCAGTTAATTTCTATGGTCAACACCCACTCTATAGTCCCAGACTGAATACAGACTGGACCCAGTCACAGCATGCTTTCTGTTAAGAGACTGAATACAGATTGACTTTACAAGTCTTATTTAATTTAAGTTTTATAAAGACATTTATATTTCGTTTTTATATTATTTTGTTTTAATGTTTGGTGTAGGGGTTTAAAAGTTTAAACATCACATGTTGAAATTAAATTGGGATTGTTAAATTAAAGAAAAAATCACTAACTTAAAAAACTATTGGGGGGTGGGGGGGTATTCACAAAAATCAAATCAAGGTGCAGTTAACTAGACAGTAGGCTATAAGGGGGGAAGTTGTTTACATAAAACCAGAGGAAGAGGTGAACGTTAGACTACTTACGATAGACATCGCAGTGGTGTAAAGTACTTAAGTAAAATACTTTAATATACTACTTAAGTTGTTTCTGTACTTTACTTGACTATTTATATTTTTGAGTACTTTTACTTCACTACATTCCTTAAGAAGATATTATAATTTTTACATTTTCCTTGACACCAAAAAGTACTTGTTACATTTTGAATTCTTAGCAGGACAGAATAATTGTCAAATAAACTCACTTATCAACCGAACATCCCTGGTCATCACTACTGTCTCTGATCTGGAGGACTCACTAAACAGAGAACATCCCTGGTCATCCCTACTGCCTCTGATCTGGAGGACTCACTAAACAGAGAACATCCCTGGTCAGCCATACTGACTCTGATCAGGTGGACTCACTAAACAGAGAACATCCATGGTTATCCCTACTGCCTCTGATCTGGAGGACTCACTAAAAAGAGAACATCCCTGGTCATCTACTGCCTCTGATCTGGAGGACTCACTAAACAGAGAACATCCCTGGTCAGCCCTACTGCCTCTGATCTGGTGGACTCACTAAACAGAGAACATCCCTGGTCATCCCTACTGCCTCTGATCTAGAGGACTCACTAAACAGAGAACATCCCTGGTCATCCCTACTGCCTCTAATCTGGAGGACTCACTAAACAGAGAACATCCCTGTTCATCCCTACTGACTCTGATCTGGTGGACTCACTAAACAGAGAACATCCCTGGTCATCTACTGCCTCTGATCTGGAGGACTCACTAAACAGAGAACATCCCTGGTCATCACTACTGCCTCTGATCTGGCGGACTCACTAAACAGAGAACATCCCTGGTCATCACTACTGCCTCTGATCTGGAGGACTCACTAAACAGAGAACATCCCTGGTCATCACTACTGCCTCTGATCTGGCGGATTCACTAAACAGAGAACATCCCTGGTCATCTACTGCCTCTGATCTGGAGGACACACTAAACAGAGAACATCCCTGGTCATCACTACTGCCTCTGATCTGGTGGACTCACTAAACAGAGAACATCCCTGGTCATCACTACTGCCTCTGATCTGGAGGACTCACTAAACAGAGAAAATCCCTGGTCATCCATACTGCCTCTGATCTGGAGGACTCACTAAACAGAGAACATCCCTGGTCAGCCCTACTGCCTCTGATCTGGTGGACTCACTAAACAGAGAACATCCCTGGTCATCACTACTGCCTCTGATCTGGCGGACTCACTAAACAGAGAACATCCCTGGTCGTCCCTACTGCCTCTGATCTGGAGGACTCACTAAACAGAGAACATCCCTGGTCATCTCTGGTGGACTCACTAAACAGAGAAAATCTCTGGTCATCCCAACTGCCTCTGATCTGGAGGACTCACTAAACAGAGAACATTCCTGGTCGTCCCTACTGCCTCTGATCTGGAGGACTCACTAAACAGAGAACATCCCTGGTCATCTACTGCCTCTGAACTGGCGGACTCACTAAACAGAGAACATCCCTGGTCATCTACTGCCTCTGAACTGGCGGACTCACTAAACAGAGAACATCCCTGGTCATCCCTACTGCCTCTGATCTGGAGGACTCACTAAACAGAGAACATTCCTGGTCGTCCCTACTGCCTCTGATCTGGAGGACTCACTAAACAGAGAACATTCCTGGTCATCCCTACTGCCTCTGATCTGGAGGACTCACTAAACAGAGAACATCCCTGGTCATCTATTCTGCCTCTGATCTGGAGGACTCACTAAACAGAGAACATCCCTGGCCATCCCTACTGCCTCTGATCTGATGGACTCACTAAACAGAGAACATTCCTGGTCAAATCAAATCAAATCAAATGTATTTATATAGCCCTTCGTACATCAGCTGATATCTCAAAGTGCTGTACAGAAACCCAGCCTAAAACCCCAAACAGCAAGCAATGCAGGTGTAGAAGCACGGTGGCTAGGAAAAACTCCCTAGAAAGGCCAAAACCTAGGAAGAAACCTAGAGAGGAACCAGGCTATGTGGGGTGGCAAGTCCTCTTCTGGCTGTGCCGGGTGGAGATTATAACAGAACATGGCCAAGATGTTCAAATGTTCATAAATGACCAGCATGGTCGAATAATAATAAGGCAGAACAGTTGAAACTGGAGCAGCAGCACAGTCAGGTGGACTGGGGACAGCAAGGAGTCATCATGTCAGGTATTCCTGGGGCATGGTCCTAGGGCTCAGGCCAGTTGAAACTGGAGCAGTAGCACGGCCAGGTGGACTGGGGACAGCAAGGAGTCATCATGTCAGGTAGTCCTGGGGCATGGTCCTAGGGCTCAGGTCCTCCGAGAGAGAGAAAGAAAGAGAGAATTAGAGAACGCACACTTAGATTCACACAGGACACCGAATAGGACAGGAGAAGTACTCCAGATATAACAAACTGACCCTAGCCCCCCGACACATAAACTACTGCAGCATAAATACTGGAGGCTGAGACAGGAGGGGTCAGGAGACACTGTGGCCCCATCCGAGGACACCCCCGGACAGGGCCAAACAGGGTCGTCCCTACTTCCTCTGATCTGGAGGACTCACTAAACAGAGAACATCCCTGGTCATCCCTACTGCCTCTGATCTGGAGGACTCACTAAACAGAGAACATCCCTGGTCATCCCTACTGCCTCTGATCTGGAGGACTCACTAAACAGAGAACATCCCTGGTCATCACTACTGTCTCTGATCTGGAGGACTCACTAAACAGAGAACATCCCTGGTCATCCCTACTGACTCTGATCTGGTGGACTCACTAAACACAAATGCTTTGTTTGTAAATGATGGCTGAGTGTTGCAGTGTGCCCCTGGCTTTTCATATATTTAAATAACAAGGAAATGGTGCGATCTGGTTTGCATAATATAAGGAATTTGAAATGTTTTATAACTTTTACTTTTAATACTAAACTATATTTTAAACCAAATACTTTTAGATTTTTACTCAAGTAGTTTTTTACTGAGTGACATTTACTTTTTACTTGAGTCATTTTCCCGAACCCTATTAAAGTATCTTTACTTTTACTGAAGTGTGATTGTCGGGTACTTTTTCCACCACTGAGATATTGTGAGATCCAGATTACCAAGACATACTGTATGGTTCTATCTGCCTGCCCCTTTCTATCTCTTTCCCTCTCTCTGGCTTGCCAACTCTTTCTCTTCAGTCTTTGGTCTGTTGTGTGTAGAATATCCTAGCATATTCACCAATGATAGGCCCTGCTTTACTGAAATTGTGAGATATCGCAAGTCAAGAAATTGTGAGATACAATGTTTGATTGCTGATAGATAGACCAAGTGCATGGTTCTGACTGTCTGGTGGCTGACCTGCCTAAACTGTGCCCCTCCCCTCTCTCTCCATCCCTCGCCTCTCTCCCCTCCCCTCTCTCTCCTCCCCTCCCCTCTCTCTCCACTCCTCACCTCTCTCTCCATCCCTCCCCTCTCTCTCCATCCCTCCCCTCTATCTCCTCCTCTCCCGTCTCTCTCTACACCGCCCCTCTCTCTCATTCCCTCCCCTCTCTCTCCGTCCCTTGACTCTCTCTCCATCCGTCCCCTCTTTCTCCACCCCTCCCCTCTCTCCATCCCTCGCCTCTCTCTCCGCCCCTCCCCTCTATCTCCTCCTCTCCCGTCTCTCTCTACCCCGCCCCTCTCTCTCCGTCCCTCCCCTCTGTCTCTGTCCCTCGCCTCTCTCTCTGCCCCTCCCTTCTCTCTCCATCCCTCGCCTCTCTCTCATCCCTCGCCTCTCTCTCATCCCTCGCCTCTCTCTCCATCCCTCTCTCTCATCCCTCGCCATCCCTCGCCTCTCCGCCCCTCCCTCCCTTCTCTCTCCATCTGTCCCCTCTCTCTCCGTCCCTCGCCTCTCTCTCCATCCCTCGCCTCTCTCTCCATCCCTCGCCTCTCTCTCCGTCCCTTGCCTCTCTCTCCGTCCCTCGCCTCTCTCTCCGTCCCTCGCCTCTCTCTCCGTCCCTCACCTTTCTCTCCGTCTCTCACCTCTCTCTCCGTCCCTCGCCTCTCTCTAGCTCTCTTTATAGGCTTAAAGGCTGAGACAATAAGAAGACACAGTGACAGAATAAATTCAACCACACCTTTGTTTCATCACAATGCCGGAGAGCAACCTCTGTCCAATGAAGTCCACAAAGCATATTGTATGTACAGTAACAGACAATTAGATGATCTAGAGCATGGTCAAGCTAGATAATATTTACAACTCCACTCTGGCGTTCTCCACTCTGGCGTTCTGAATAGTCCCCGCGATATGCAACTTTTCAGGGAAGTCAGGAACCAATTTACACAGTCAGTTAGGAAAGCAAATACTAGCTTTTTCAAACAGAACATTGTATCCTGCAGCACTAATTCCAAAAAGTTTTGGGACACTGTAAAGTCCATGCAGAATAAGAGCACCTCCTCCCAGCTGCCCACTGCACTGAGGAGCAGCTGATTTCCTGAAAGAGCAAGCAGAATCTGGACCCGTACAAATCAGCTGGGATAGACAATCTGGAACCTCTCTTCCTAAAATTATCCCCCTCCATTGTCGCAACCCCTATTACTGGTCTATTCAACCTCTCTTTTGTATCATCTGAGATTCCTAAAGATTGGAAAGTGATCACCCTCTTCAAAGGGGGTGACACTCTAGACCCAAACTGTTACAGACCTATATCCATCCTACCCTGCCTTTCTAAAGTCTTCGAAAGCCAAGTGAACAAACAGATCACCGACCATCTTGAATCCCACCTTACCTTCTCCGTTATGCAATCCAGTTTCCGAGCTGGTCACGGGTGCAGCTCAGCCACCTTCAAGGTCCTAAACATAACCACCATCGATAAAAAACAGTACTGTGCAGCCGTCTTCATCGACCTGGCCAAGGCTTTCGACTCTGTCAATTACTGTATTCTTATCGGCAGACTCAACAGCCTTGGTTCTCATGACTGCCTCGCCTGGTTCACTAACTACTTCTCAGATAGAGTTCAGTGTGTCAAATCGGTGGGTCTGTTGTCCGGACCTCTGGCAGTCTCTATGGGGATAACACAGGGTTCAATTCTCGGGCCGACTCTTTTCTCTTTTCTCTGTCTATATCAATGATGTCGCTATTGCTCCGGGTGATTCCCTGATCCATCTCTACACAGACGACACCATTCTGTATATGACTGGCCCTTATTTGGACACTGTGTTAACAAACCTCCAAATGAGCTTCAATGCCATACAACACTCCTTCCGTGGCCTCCAACTGCTCTTAAAACCTATTACTTCTACCCCCTCCTTTTTCGAACATTCTGTTAAAAATCGCGCAACTTTTCAGCGTCCTGCTACTCATGCCAGGAATATAGTATATGCATATGATTAGTATGTGTGGATAGAAAACACTCTGAAGTTTCTAAAACTGGTTAAATCACAGCTGTGACTATAACAGATCGTGTGTTTCATTGAAAAACGCAAGAAAAACTGCTCTCTGAAAGCTAAAAATAATTTCCATAAGTCACTTTCATGGGTTGTTAAAAGGGGACAACATTTAATATCGACCTGCATGCAATTCATACAAATTCCACACGATGTCGCCATTGTCGTCATTTTCAATGGAATTTTTTGTTGGAAAATCCAACTATCTGGATTCCGTTTCTTCCTGTCTCCACCAGGATGTTTTCAATGTGGACATTGGCAGCCATTGATTTGCAGACGAGGAGCTATTGAATATACATCGCCCTGTAATCATTTTGATAGATTATAAACGTTTACTAATACCTAAAGTTGGATTACAAAAGGATTTCGAAGTGTTTTGTGAAAGTTTATCGTCAACTTTTTTAATTTTAAAAAATGACGCAGCGTTTAAAAACAATGTTTTTTTCTGAATGACACAGCTTCCATAGAAAGCTATTTTGGGTATATATGGACCGATTTAAACGAAAAAAAGACCCAATAGTGATGTTTATGGGGCATATAGGAGTGCCAAGAAAGAAGCTCGTCAAAGGTAATGAATATTTTATATTTTATTTCTGCGTTTTGTGTAGCGCCGGCTAAGCTATATTTTTGTTTACATCGCATTCAGGCATTTTGGGGTGTTGCATGCTATCAGATAATAGCTTCTCATGCTTTCGCCGAAAAGCATTTTAAAAATCTGACTTGTTGGCTAGGTTCACAACGAGTGTAGCTTTAATTCAATACCCTGCTTGTGAATTTTGATGCACGTTTGAGTTTTAACGAGTACATTTAGCATTTAGCGTAGCGCATTTGCATTTCCAGGTGTCTACTTGAGACATCTGCGTCTCAAGTAGAAGAAAGAAGTTAAACACTAGTAAAACTAAATGCATGCTCTTCAACCGATCGCTGCCCGCACTGTGTTAACAAACCTCCAAATGAGCTTCAATGCCATACAATGCTCCTTCTGTGGCCTCCAACTGCTCTTAAATACAAGTAAAACTAAATGCATGCTCTTCAACCGATCGCTGCCCGCACCTGCCCGCCCGTCTAGCATCACTACTCTGGACGGCTCTGACTTAGAATATGTGGACAACTATAAATACCTAGGTGTCTGGTTAGACTGTAAACTCTCCTTCCAGAGTCACATTAAGCATCTCCAATCCAAACTTAAATCTAGAATCGGCTTCCTATTTCGCAAGAAAACTCCTTCACTGATGCCGCCAAACATACCCTTGTAAAACTGACTATCCTGCTGATCATTGACTTCGGCGATGTCATTTACAATATAGCCTCCAACTCTCCACTCAGCAAATTGGACGCAGTCTATCACAGTGCCATCCGTTCTATCACCAAAGCCCCATATACTACCCACCACTGCAACCTGTATGCTATCGTTGGCTGGCCCTCACTACATATTCGTCGCCAAACCCACTGGCTTAAGGTCATCTATAAGTCTTTGCTAGGTAAATCTCCGTCTTACCTCAGCTCACTGGTCATCATAGCAACACCCACCCGTAGCACGCGCTCCAGCAGATATATTTCACTGGTCACCCCCAAAGCCATCACCTCGTTTGGCCGCCTTTCCTTCCAGTTTAATGCTGCCAATGACTGGAACAAATGACAAAAATCACTGAAGCTGGAGACTCATATCTCCCTCACTAAGCATCGGATGTCAGAGCAAATTACCGATTGCTGCACCTGCCCATCTGTGAATAGCCCATCCAACCAACCAACTACCTACCTCATCCCCATATATATTTTTTCTGCTCTTTTGCACACCAGTATTTCTACTTGCACATCCTCATCTGCACATCTGTCACTCCAGTGTAAATTGCTCAATTGTAATTACTTCGCCACTATGGCCTATTTATTTATTGCCATACCTCCTTAGTTCATTTGCAAACACTGTGTAAAGATTTTATATTGTGTTATTGACTGTATGTTTGTTTATTCCATGTATAACTCTGTGTTGTTGTTTTTGTCACACTGCTTGGCTTAATCTTGGCCAGGTAGCAGTTGAAAATGAGAACTTGTTCTCAACTGGCCTAACTGGTTAAAAAAAGGTGAAATAAATAAAAATGGGCAACGTTAGCTAGTTAACCTTCGACAGATACAGTTGAAGTCGGAAGTTTACATACACTTAGGTTGGAGTCATTAAATCTAGTTTTCCAACCACTCCACAAAATTCCTGTTAATAACAAACTATGGTTTTGGGAACTATGGTTATCTACTTTGTGCATGACACAAGTCATGGGGCTCGGAAGAAGCTTCGGACCTCTCTGCCTTTCGTGTGGAGAACGAGGACCTCCGGGAGGATTTCAGTCATTTCGCTTCCTTCGCATCAACCCTATGACTGCGTGATCAACCTTCTTCTGGGCACCACCCCGGGGACGGCTGTATTCACTGTTAGGTCTGGAGACTAAGGCTATGGAGACCAAGGCTATGGAGACCAAGGCTATGGAGACCAAGGCTATGGAGACCAAGGCTATGGAGACCAAGGCTATGGAGACCAAGGCTATGGAGAGTAGGGTGCAGGGTGTATCTGTCCTTCTGCCTCCCCACCAGAGTTCTTCTTTGTGAGGGACAGAAGAGGGACAAAACCCTGCGCATCGACTACCAGAGCCTCAATGACATCACGGTAAAGCAACGCTACCCGCTACCACTCTTCGCCTTGGCTTTCGAGTCACTTCAAGGGGCCACCATTTTCTCTACGCCTACCTTCTGGTGGAGGTACGGGAAGGTGACGAGTGGAAGACAGCCTTCAACACAGCTAGCGGACTCTACAAATACCTGGTGATGCTATTCGGTCTGACCAACTCTCCTGCTGTGTTCCAGGCCCTGGTTAACAACGTTCTCCGCGACATGATGAACCAGTTCGTGTTCGGCTACCTCAACGACATCCTCGTAATTTCCCGCTCAGCTCAAGAACATGTTCTCCACATCCGAAAAGTCCATCACTCCACCATCTCCTTCCTTGGATATATCATTGCTGCTGGTAATGTGCAGATGGAGCGGTGGTGGATTGGCCCAAACCCACGCCCAGAGTGCAGCTGCAACGCTTCCTGAGATTTGCCCATTTCTATCGCTGTTTTATCCGGGGCACCCTGGCTTCCACTCTCCCAAGGTCCCGTTCACGTGGTCACCAGCTGCTGACTGGGCGTTCCTGCACCACTTCACCACAGCTCCCATATTAATCCATCCGAACCCGACAGTTCGTGGTGGAGGTCGATGCTTCAGACGTCGGAGTCGGGGCTGTCCTGTTCCAGCGTTCTACCCTGGACATTATGCTGCATCCCTGCGCCTTCTTCTCCCATCGTCTTAACGCCACGGAGTGGAATTAGGATGTGGGAAATTGAGAACTTCTCGCAGTGAAGGTGGCTTTGAAGTTGTGGAGGAACTGGTTAGAGGGGGCAGAACATCCATTAATTGTGTGGACGGATTTCAAGAATCTAGAATATCTCTGCACCGCTAAGCGTCTCACCTCCAGGACAGCTCGATGGGCCCTGCTTTTCAATTGGTTCAACTTGACCATCTCCTACCGCCTGGGGTCCAAGAATGTTAAGCCACAGCCCCGCTGCTACACACTCGGACCCTGAGACCATCCTTCCTGCCTGGTGGCCTGGCTGACCGGATGTTTATCCCAGATGCTGCCCGCTTTCCAGTCCTGGAATTGGCTCATTAATCATTAATCCAGACGTGCCTGTCACCTTGGCTCCATTCAGACCCTAGCCTCTGTTTGACAGCCCTCAGTTCACCTAACGGGTATGGAAGGCGTTCATGGAACGCCTGGGCGTCAATGTCAGTCTCACCTACGGGTTTCGGCCTAAAGCTAATGGGCAGGTGGAGAGGGTCAACGAGGAGGTGGGCAGGTTCCTGCGGTGTTACTGTCAGTATCGGCCGGGGAAGTGGGTGGATTCCATACCTTGTGCAGAATTCCCTCTGCTACTCCTCCACTAACCTCACTCCTTTCCAGTGTGTGTTGGGGTATCAGCCAGCCCTGGCACCTTGGCATCCGAGCCAGACCGACGCTCCTGCGGTGGACGAGTGGTTTTGGGGCACTGAGGAGATCTGGAACGCTACGCACACTCATCTCCAGTGCGCCGAGCGTCAGCACAAGGAACAGGCCGACCGCCACCGCAGTGAGGCACTTTTTTTCTCCCCAGGTGACCGGGTCTGGCTCCCCACCCGGAACCTGCCTCTCCGCCTGCCCTGACAGAAGCTGAACCCATGGCTTGTGTGGACGTTTAAAATCCTGAGGAGGGTTAATGAGGTAACATACAGTTTACAAACTCCCTGTTGATTACCGCATTAAACCAACCTTTCATATGTCTCTTCTCAGGCCAGTGGTGCCTGGTCCCCTCGCTGAGGCTGGACCCAGTGACGCCCCGCCTCCTCCTCTGGACATCGAGGGAGGTCCGGCATACTCGGTCCGGGAGGTCCTGGATTCGAGGCTTCGGGAGAGGCGTCTCCAGGACCTCCTCGACTGGGAGGGGTACGGCCCAGAGGTGCTGGGTTCCTGCGGTGAACATCCTGGATGTTTTGCTGACCAGGGATTTTCAGACCAACTCATCCCGAGGCCAGTGTTGTCCCGCTGCTGCTACTGTCACGGATCCCCCCAGTACTGCTGCTCATTCTGTTCACCAGTTCCGGAGGTCTACGTCACCGGCTTTCTAGGCTTCACTGAATGGGATTCATTATCATCAACCCCGGACTGTCTTGTCTGATTACACACACCTGGTTCCCATTTCCCCTGATTAGTATGTTATATATGTGCCCTCTGTTCCCTCTGCCCTTATCGGTTATTGTTTCCATGTCTGTTGGTGGTGTGAGTACCTATGCATTGGGGCTTTATATATTGTGTATTACGGGTATCATCCTGTGTCGTTCAATGATGTTTAACCTCGCTCTTTTGTTTGGGTACAGCCCAGTGTTTTGTATACGTGTTCGTTTGGGTTGTATTAAAAACCCCTATTGTGTATTCCTGTGCCTGTCTCTAAATCCTTTATATCAGCGTGACAGGAGCTAGCGAGTGATGAGCTAGAGAGAGAGGAGCTGGAGAGAGAGGAGCTGGAGAGAGAGGAGCTGTAGAGAGAGGAGCTGGAGAGAGAGGAGCTAGAGAGAGATAAAAGCTAGAGAGGCTAGAGAGAGAGGCGTGAGAGAGATTAGCTAGAGGAGCTAGAGAGAGAAGACTTCTAAAGAGAGAGAAGATCTGAAGGGAGAGGAGCTAGATGAGATGGAGGAGATAGAGAGAGAGGAGTTAGAGAGAGAAGGAATAGAGAGAGAGGAGTTAGAGAGAGAGGAGTTAGAAGAGAAGGAATAGAGAGAGAGGAGTTAGAGAGAGAGGAGTTAGAGAGAGGAGTTAGAGAGAGAGAAGTTAGAGAGAGAGGAGTTAGAAGAGAAGGAATAGAGAGAGAGGAGTTAGAGAGAGAAGAGTTAGAAGAGAAGGAATAGAGAGAGAGGAGTTAGAGAGAGAAGGAATAGAGAGAGAGGAGTTAGAGAGAGAGGAGTTAGAAGAGAAGGAATAGAGAGAGAGGAGTTAGAGAGAGAGGAGTTAGAGAGAGAGGAGTTAGAAGAGAAGGAATAGAGAGAGAGGAGTTAGAGAGAGAGGAGTTAGAGAGAGAGGAGTTAGAGAGAGAGGAGTTAGAAGAGAAGGAATAGAGAGAGGCGCTAGCCTCAACCACCCGCCTAACACTTTGCTCCTGTCTACTGACCGTTTACAGAGAGAATCACCTGGACCCCGATTTGCAGAACATTTGGTTAGAACATGTTAGCTATAATCACAGTATGTGACAAAATCTTAATATACTAATAGGGAACAAAAAGGCATGTCAAATGAAAAATATTTGTAAAAATGTGGGGATTTCTCCAGATGGGGTAAACTCCAAGTGGGGAGATTCTTCAACTTTGCCCTCCACAATAACCCCTCATTCCCACACACCTGTTATCAATCGTTCACCTTGGTTTCCACAATGACTGAGTGAGTCAGAATGTCTGTGTTCCCAAATCAACCTACTATACTGAGTGAGTGATAGCGCTAACATTCTGGAAAAGGACAAAGTATTGGTTTATGTCTGCAACATACCAACATCAGAATTGACTCAGTAAAAATCAACAACAGAATTCAAACAGAGATTAAAGAGGAGATGATGATCTCCATTCAATTAATGACATTTAAATGAGCATGATGGGACATGTGTATTAATAATCATATAATGCAATATTTACTACTCAGTAATAATCATATAATATTCACTGCTCAGCACAGCAGCATGTCAGACAGACAGCAGTCCCTCTCTCAGTCATGGTTTAGTAATAATCACATACTATTCACTGCTCAGAACAGCAGCACGTCAGACAGACAGCAGTCCTCTCTCCCCATGCAGTCCCGCTCTCAGTCACGGTTTAGTAGCAGCACTGTAATCACACCAATCCACATTAGAACCAGATGCACTGAACCTGACGCCTGTAATTTGGCTCAGATGAAAAGGGATAGAGGGACAGGGGGTGGAGGGACAGGGGATGGAGGGAGAGGGATGGAGGAACAGGGGGTGGAGGGACAGGGGATGGAGGGAGAGGGATGGAGCAACAGGGGGTGGAGGGACAGGGGATGGAGGGAGAGGGGATGGAGGGAGAGGGATGGAGGAACAGGGGGTGGAGGGACAGGGGATGGAGGGAGAGGGATGGAGGAACAGGGGGTGGAGGGACAGGGGATGGAGGGAGAGGGGATGGAGGGAGAGGGATGGAGGAACAGGGGGTGGAGGGACAGGGGATGGAGGGAGAGGGATGGAGGAACAGGGGGTGGAGGGACAGGGGATGGAGGGAGAGGGATGGAGGAACAGGGGGTGGAGGGAGAGGGATGGAGGGAGAGGGATGGAGGGAGAGGGATGGAGGAACAGGGGGTGGAGGGAGAGGGATGGAGGGAGAGGGATGGAGGAACAGGGGGTGGAGGGAGAGGGATGGAGGAACAGGGGGTGGAGGGAGAGGGATGGAGGGAGAGGGGGTGGAGGGAGAGGGATGGAGGAACAGGGATGGAGGAACAGGGGGTGGAGGGACAGGGGATGGAGGGAGAGGGGATGGAGGGAGAGGGATGGAGGAACAGGGGGTGGAGGGACAGGGGATGGAGGGAGAGGGGATGGAGGGAGAGGGATGGAGGAACAGGGGGTGGAGGGACAGGGGAAGGAGGGAGAGAGGATGGAGGGAGAGGGATGGAGGGACAGGGGATGGACGGAGAGGGATGGAGGGACAGGGGATGGAGGGAGAGGGATGGAGGGAGAGGGATGGAAGAACAGGGGGTGGAGGGAGAGGGATGGAGGGAGAGGGATGGAGGAACAGGCGGTGGAGGGAGAGGGATGGAGGGAGAGGGATGGAGGAACAGGGGGTGGAGGGAGAGGGATGGAGGGAGAGGGATGGAGGGAGAGGGATGGAGGAACAGGGGGTGGAGGGAGAGGGATGGAGGGAGAGGGATGGAGGAACAGGGGGTGGAGGGAGAGGGATGGAGGAACAGGGGGTGGAGGGAGAGGGATGGAGGAACAGGGGGTGGAGGGAGAGGGATGGAGGGAGAGGGGGTGGAGGGAGAGGGATGGAGGAACAGGGATGGAGGAACAGGGGGTGGAGGGAGAGGGATGGAGGAACAGGGGGTGGAGGGAGAGGGATGGAGGGAGAGGGGGTGGAGGGAGAGGGATGGAGGGAGAGGGATGGAGGGACAGGGGGTGGAGAGAGAGGGATGGAGGGACAGGGGGTGGAGGGAGAGGGATGGAGGGAGAGGGATGGAGGAACAGGGGGTGGAGGAAGAGGGATGGAGGGAGAGGGGATGGAGGGAGAGGGATGGAGGAACAGGGGGTGGAGGGAGAGGGATGTAGGGAGAGGGATGGAGGGAGAGGGGGTGGAGGGAGAGGGGATGGAGGTAGAGGGATGGAGGGAGAGGGATGAAGGGAGAGGGATGAAGGGAGAGGGATGGAGGAACAGGGGGTGGAGGGAGGGTGATGGAGGAACAGGGGGTGGAGGAACAGGGGGTGGAGGGAGAGGGATGGAGGGACAGGGGGTGGAGGGAGAGGGATGGAGGAACAGGGATGGAGGAACAGGGGGTGGAGGGAGAGGGATGGAGGGAGAGGGATGGAGGGACAGAGGGTGGAGGAACAGGGGGTGGAGGGAGAGGGATGGAGGGAGAGGGATGGAGGAACAGGGGGTGGAGGGAGAGGGATGGAGGGACAGAGGGTGGAGGGAGAGGGATGGAGGGAGAGGGGGTGGAGGGAGAGGGATGGAGGAACAGGGATGGAGGAACAGGGGGTGGAGGGAGAGGGATGGAGGAAAAGGGGGTGGAGGGAGAGGGATGGAGGGAGAGGGGGTGGAGGGAGAGGGATGGAGGGAGAGGGATGGAGGGACAGGGGGTGGAGAGAGAGGGATGGAGGAACAGGGGGTGGAGGGAGAGGGATGGAGGGAGAGGGATGGAGGAACAGGGGGTGGAGGAAGAGGGATGGAGGGAGAGGGGATGGAGGGAGAGGGATGGAGGAACAGGGGGTGGAGGGAGAGGGATGTAGGGAGAGGGATGGAGGAACAGGGGGTGGAGGGAGAGGGATGGCGGGAGAGGGGTTGGAGGGAGAGGGATGGAGGGAGAGGGGGTGGAGGGAGAGGGGATGGAGGTAGAGGGATGGAGGGAGAGGGATGAAGGGAGAGGGATGAAGAGAGAGGGATGGAGGAACAGGGGGTGGAGGGAGAGTGATGGAGGAACAGGGGGTGGAGGGAGAGGGATGGAGGGAGAGGGATGGAGGGACAGCGGGTGGAGGGAGAGGGATGGAGGAACAGGGATGGAGGAACAGGGGGTGGAGGAAGAGGGATGGAGGGAGAGGGGATGGAGGGAGAGGGATGGAGGAACAGGGGGTGGAGGGAGAGGGATGTAGGGAGAGGGATGGAGGAACAGGGGGTGGAGGGAGAGGGATGGCGGGAGAGGGGTTGGAGGGAGAGGGATGGAGGGAGAGGGGGTGGAGGGAGAGGGGATGGAGGTAGAGGGATGGAGGGAGAGGGATGAAGGGAGAGGGATGGAGGGAGAGGGGAAGGGAGAGGGATGAGAGGGTGAAGGGAGAGGGATGGAGGGAGAGGGATGAAGGGAGAGGGATGAAGGGAGAGGGATGAAGGGAGAGGGGGTGGAGGGAGAGTGATGGAGGAACAGGGGGTGGAGGGAGAGGGATGGAGGGAGAGGGATGGAGGGACAGGGGGTGGAGGGAGAGGGATGGAGGAACAGGGGGTGGAGGGAGAGGGATGGAGGGAGATGGGTGGAGGGAGAGGGATGGAGGGAGAGGGATGGAGGAACAGGGATGAAGGAACATGGGGTGGAGGGAGAGGGATGGAGGGAGAGGGGGTGGAGGGAGAGGGGATGGAGGGAGAGGGATGGAGGGACAGGGGGTGGATGGAGAGGGATGGAGGGAGAGGGATGGAGGGACAGGGGGTGGAGGGAGAGGGATGGAGGAACAGGGGGTGGAGGGAGAGGGATGGAGGGAGGGAGAGGGATGGGGGGACAGGGGTGGAGGGAGAGGGATGGAGGGAGAGGGATGGAGGGAGAGGGATGGAGGAACAGGGATGAAGGAACCGGGGGTAGAGGGAGAGGGATGGAGGGAGAGGGGGTGGAGGGAGAGGGGATGGAGGTAGAGGGATGGAGGGAGAGGGATGAAGGGAGAGGGATGGAGGAACAGGGGGTGGGGGGAGAGGGATGGAGGAACAGGGGGTGGAGGGACAGGGGGTGGAGGGAGAGGGATGGATGGAGGGATGGGGAACAGGGGATGGAAGGAGGGAGAGCGATGGTGGGACAGGGGGTGGAGGGGAGGGAGAGGGATGGAGGAACAGGGGGGTGGAGGGAGATGGATGGGGGGACAGGGGGTGGAGGGAGAGGGATGGAGGGACAGGGGGTGGAGGGAGAGGGATGGAGGGACAGGGGGTGGAGGGAGAGGGATGGACGGACAGGGGGTAGAGGGAGAGGGATGGAGGGACATGGGGTGGAGGGAGAGGGATGGAGGAACAGGGTGTGGAGGGAGAGGGATGGAGTAACAGGGGTGGAGGGAGAGGGATGGAGGGAGAGGGATGGAGGAACAGGGTGTGGAGGGAGAGGGATGTAGGGACAGGGGTGGAGGGAGAGGGACGGAAGAAGAGGGATGGAGGGAGATTGATGGAGGGAGAAGGATAGAGGGAGAAAGATGGAGGGAGAAAGATGGAGGGATAGAGGGTGGAGGGAGAGTGATGGAGGGAGAGGCATGGAGGGAGAGAGATGAGGGAGAAGGATTGAGGGACAGGGATGGAGGGAGAAGGATGGAGGGAGAAAGATGGAGGGAGAAGGATGGAGGGAGAAGGATGGAGGGAGAAGGATGGAGGGAGATGGTTGGAGGGAGACAGATGGAGGGAGACAGATGGAGGGAGAAGGATGGAGGGAGAGTGATGGAGGAAGAGTGATGGAGGGAGACAGATGGAGGGAGAAAGATGGAGGGAGACAGGTGGAGGGAGACAGATGGAGAGAGAAAGGTGGAGGGAGAGGGATAGAGAGACAGTGGTTGGAAGCCAGGGCCAATCACAGTCACAGTCACCGCTGGAGTAGTTTTTAGGGGTCAATTGCCTTGCTCAAGGGCACCATGGCAGGAAATGGCATTACGGTGTTATACAGCACCATATTCTTTCAAAGACTTCCAAATCACAGGGTGGGAACATATTCCCCTGAATGAAACTGACATGAAAACCGAGTGTTTGTGTCACCAACAGTAGGGAGAGGGGTGGAGGGAGAGGGGGTGTGTGAAACAGTGATCCCTTTCTTTTCTCCTCTAATCCAAAACTGTGATCTTCCAGCTGAGTACAGTAGTCAACTTTTCCATCTACTCCACTGTCTGGCCACCATAACTCTGTGAGCTGAGAGAAGGTTTTATTTTATCTATCACAGTGTATCACCGGGTTGGCATGATGGATGGAGCCAGTGGCAGCTC
>NC_092176.1:47540491-47560491 GCF_045791955.1 Oncorhynchus clarkii lewisi | reverse complement strand
AATCAGACTAACACAGTTCAGTAGTGTTAAACTCACAATCAGACTAACACAGTTCAGTAGTGTTAAACTCACAATCAGACTAACACAGTTCAGTAGTGTTAAACTCACAATCAGACTAACACAGTTCAGTAGTGTTAAACTCACAATCAGACTAACACAGTTCAGTAGTGTTAAACTCACAATCAGACTAACACAGTTCAGTAGTGTTAAACTCACAATCAGACTAACACAGTTCAGTAGTGTTAAACTCACAATCAGACTAACACAGTTCAGTAGTGTTAAACTCACAATCAGACTAACACAGTTCAGTAGTGTTAAACTCACAATCAGACTAACACAGTTCAGTAGTGTTAAACTCACAATCAGACTAACACAGTTCAGTAGTGTTAAACTCACAATCAGACTAACACAGTTCAGTAGTGTTAAACTCACAATCAGACTAACACAGTTCAGTAGTGTTAAACTCACAATCAGACTAACACAGTTCAGTAGTGTTAAACTCACAATCAGACTAACACAGTTCAGTAGTGTTAAACTCACAATCAGACTAACACAGTTCAGTAGTGTTAAACTCACAATCAGACTAACACAGTTCAGTAGTGTTAAACTCACAATCAGACTAACACAGTTCAGTAGTGTTAAACTCACAATCAGACTAACACAGTTCAGTAGTGTTAAACTCACAATCAGACTAACACAGTTCAGTAGTGTTAAACTCACAATCAGACTAACACAGTTCAGTAGTGTTAAACTCACAATCAGACTAACACAGTTCAGTAGTGTTAAACTCACAATCAGACTAACACAGTTCAGTAGTGTTAAACTCACAATCAGACTAACACAGTTCAGTAGTGTTAAACTCACAATCAGACTAACACAGTTCAGTAGTGTTAAACTCACAATCAGACTAACACAGTTCAGTAGTGTTAAACTCACAATCAGACTAACACAGTTCAGTAGTGTTAAACTCACAATCAGACTAACACAGTTCAGTAGTGTTAAACTCACAATCAGACTAACACAGTTCAGTAGTGTTAAACTCACAATCAGACTAACACAGTTCAGTAGTGTTAAACTCACAATCAGACTAACACAGTTCAGTAGTGTTAAACTCACAATCAGACTAACACAGTTCAGTAGTGTTAAACTCACAATCAGACTAACACAGTTCAGTAGTGTTAAACTCACAATCAGACTAACACAGTTCAGTAGTGTTAAACTCACAATCAGACTAACACAGTTCAGTAGTGTTAAACTCACAATCAGACTAACACAGTTCAGTAGTGTTAAACTCACAATCAGACTAACACAGTTCAGTAGTGTTAAACTCACAATCAGACTAACACAGTTCAGTAGTGTTAAACTCACAATCAGACTAACACAGTTCAGTAGTGTTAAACTCACAATCAGACTAACACAGTTCAGTAGTGTTAAACTCACAATCAGACTAACACAGTTCAGTAGTGTTAAACTCACAATCAGACTAACACAGTTCAGTAGTGTTAAACTCACAATCAGACTAACACAGTTCAGTAGTGTTAAACTCACAATCAGACTAACACAGTTCAGTAGTGTTAAACTCACAATCAGACTAACACAGTTCAGTAGTGTTAAACTCACAATCAGACTAACACAGTTCAGTAGTGTTAAACTCACAATCAGACTAACACAGTTCAGTAGTGTTAAACTCACAATCAGACTAACACAGTTCAGTAGTGTTAAACTCACAATCAGACTAACACAGTTCAGTAGTGTTAAACTCACAATCAGACTAACACAGTTCAGTAGTGTTAAACTCACAATCAGACTAACACAGTTCAGTAGTGTTAAACTCACAATCAGACTAACACAGTTCAGTAGTGTTAAACTCACAATCAGACTAACACAGTTCAGTAGTGTTAAACTCACAATCAGACTAACACAGTTCAGTAGTGTTAAACTCACAATCAGACTAACACAGTTCAGTAGTGTTAAACTCACAATCAGACTAACACAGTTCAGTAGTGTTAAACTCACAATCAGACTAACACAGTTCAGTAGTGTTAAACTCACAATCAGACTAACACAGTTCAGTAGTGTTAAACTCACAATCAGACTAACACAGTTCAGTAGTGTTAAACTCACAATCAGACTAACACAGTTCAGTAGTGTTAAACTCACAATCAGACTAACACAGTTCAGTAGTGTTAAACTCACAATCAGACTAACACAGTTCAGTAGTGTTAAACTCACAATCAGACTAACACAGTTCAGTAGTGTTAAACTCACAATCAGACTAACACAGTTCAGTAGTGTTAAACTCACAATCAGACTAACACAGTTCAGTAGTGTTAAACTCACAATCAGACTAACACAGTTCAGTAGTGTTAAACTCACAATCAGACTAACACAGTTCAGTAGTGTTAAACTCACAATCAGACTAACACAGTTCAGTAGTGTTAAACTCACAATCAGACTAACACAGTTCAGTAGTGTTAAACTCACAATCAGACTAACACAGTTCAGTAGTGTTAAACTCACAATCAGACTAACACAGTTCAGTAGTGTTAAACTCACAATCAGACTAACACAGTTCAGTAGTGTTAAACTCACAATCAGACTAACACAGTTCAGTAGTGTTAAACTCACAATCAGACTAACACAGTTCAGTAGTGTTAAACTCACAATCAGACTAACACAGTTCAGTAGTGTTAAACTCACAATCAGACTAACACAGTTCAGTAGTGTTAAACTCACAATCAGACTAACACAGTTCAGTAGTGTTAAACTCACAATCAGACTAACACAGTTCAGTAGTGTTAAACTCACAATCAGACTAACACAGTTCAGTAGTGTTAAACTCACAATCAGACTAACACAGTTCAGTAGTGTTAAACTCACAATCAGACTAACACAGTTCAGTAGTGTTAAACTCACAATCAGACTAACACAGTTCAGTAGTGTTAAACTCACAATCAGACTAACACAGTTCAGTAGTGTTAAACTCACAATCAGACTAACACAGTTCAGTAGTGTTAAACTCACAATCAGACTAACACAGTTCAGTAGTGTTAAACTCACAATCAGACTAACACAGTTCAGTAGTGTTAAACTCACAATCAGACTAACACAGTTCAGTAGTGTTAAACTCACAATCAGACTAACACAGTTCAGTAGTGTTAAACTCACAATCAGACTAACACAGTTCAGTAGTGTTAAACTCACAATCAGACTAACACAGTTCAGTAGTGTTAAACTCACAATCAGACTAACACAGTTCAGTAGTGTTAAACTCACAATCAGACTAACACAGTTCAGTAGTGTTAAACTCACAATCAGACTAACACAGTTCAGTAGTGTTAAACTCACAATCAGACTAACACAGTTCAGTAGTGTTAAACTCACAATCAGACTAACACAGTTCAGTAGTGTTAAACTCACAATCAGACTAACACAGTTCAGTAGTGTTAAACTCACAATCAGACTAACACAGTTCAGTAGTGTTAAACTCACAATCAGACTAACACAGTTCAGTAGTGTTAAACTCACAATCAGACTAACACAGTTCAGTAGTGTTAAACTCACAATCAGACTAACACAGTTCAGTAGTGTTAAACTCACAATCAGACTAACACAGTTCAGTAGTGTTAAACTCACAATCAGACTAACACAGTTCAGTAGTGTTAAACTCACAATCAGACTAACACAGTTCAGTAGTGTTAAACTCACAATCAGACTAACACAGTTCAGTAGTGTTAAACTCACAATCAGACTAACACAGTTCAGTAGTGTTAAACTCACAATCAGACTAACACAGTTCAGTAGTGTTAAACTCACAATCAGACTAACACAGTTCAGTAGTGTTAAACTCACAATCAGACTAACACAGTTCAGTAGTGTTAAACTCACAATCAGACTAACACAGTTCAGTAGTGTTAAACTCACAATCAGACTAACACAGTTCAGTAGTGTTAAACTCACAATCAGACTAACACAGTTCAGTAGTGTTAAACTCACAATCAGACTAACACAGTTCAGTAGTGTTAAACTCACAATCAGACTAACACAGTTCAGTAGTGTTAAACTCACAATCAGACTAACACAGTTCAGTAGTGTTAAACTCACAATCAGACTAACACAGTTCAGTAGTGTTAAACTCACAATCAGACTAACACAGTTCAGTAGTGTTAAACTCACAATCAGACTAACACAGTTCAGTAGTGTTAAACTCACAATCAGACTAACACAGTTCAGTAGTGTTAAACTCACAATCAGACTAACACAGTTCAGTAGTGTTAAACTCACAATCAGACTAACACAGTTCAGTAGTGTTAAACTCACAATCAGACTAACACAGTTCAGTAGTGTTAAACTCACAATCAGACTAACACAGTTCAGTAGTGTTAAACTCACAATCAGACTAACACAGTTCAGTAGTGTTAAACTCACAATCAGACTAACACAGTTCAGTAGTGTTAAACTCACAATCAGACTAACACAGTTCAGTAGTGTTAAACTCACAATCAGACTAACACAGTTCAGTAGTGTTAAACTCACAATCAGACTAACACAGTTCAGTAGTGTTAAACTCACAATCAGACTAACACAGTTCAGTAGTGTTAAACTCACAATCAGACTAACACAGTTCAGTAGTGTTAAACTCACAATCAGACTCACAGTTCAGTAGTGTTAAACTCACAATCAGACTAACACAGTTCAGTAGTGTTAAACTCACAATCAGACTAACACAGTTCAGTAGTGTTAAACTCACAATCAGACTAACACAGTTCAGTAGTGTTAAACTCACAATCAGACTAACACAGTTCAGTAGTGTTAAACTCACAATCAGACTAACACAGTTCAGTAGTGTTAAACTCACAATCAGACTAACACAGTTCAGTAGTGTTAGTTCAGTAGTGTTAAACTCACAATCAGACTAACACAGTTCAGTAGTGTTAAACTCACAATCAGACTAACACAGTTCAGTAGTGTTAAACTCACAATCAGACTAACACAGTTCAGTAGTGTTAAACTCACAATCAGACTAACACAGTTCAGTAGTGTTAAACTCACAATCAGACTAACACAGTTCAGTAGTGTTAAACTCACAATCAGACTAACACAGTTCAGTAGTGTTAAACTCACAATCAGACTAACACAGTTCAGTAGTGTTAAACTCACAATCAGACTAACACAGTTCAGTAGTGTTAAACTCACAATCAGACTAACACAGTTCAGTAGTGTTAAACTCACAATCAGACTAACACAGTTCAGTAGTGTTAAACTCACAATCAGACTAACACAGTTCAGTAGTGTTAAACTCACAATCAGACTAACACAGTTCAGTAGTGTTAAACTCACAATCAGACTAACACAGTTCAGTAGTGTTAAACTCACAATCAGACTAACACAGTTCAGTAGTGTTAAACTCACAATCAGACTAACACAGTTCAGTAGTGTTAAACTCACAATCAGACTAACACAGTTCAGTAGTGTTAAACTCACAATCAGACTAACACAGTTCAGTAGTGTTAAACTCACAATCAGACTAACACAGTTCAGTAGTGTTAAACTCACAATCAGACTAACACAGTTCAGTAGTGTTAAACTCACAATCAGACTAACACAGTTCAGTAGTGTTAAACTCACAATCAGACTAACACAGTTCAGTAGTGTTAAACTCACAATCAGACTAACACAGTTCAGTAGTGTTAAACTCACAATCAGACTAACACAGTTCAGTAGTGTTAAACTCACAATCAGACTAACACAGTTCAGTAGTGTTAAACTCACAATCAGACTAACACAGTTCAGTAGTGTTAAACTCACAATCAGACTAACACAGTTCAGTAGTGTTAAACTCACAATCAGACTAACACAGTTCAGTAGTGTTAAACTCACAATCAGACTAACACAGTTCAGTAGTGTTAAACTCACAATCAGACTAACACAGTTCAGTAGTGTTAAACTCACAATCAGACTAACACAGTTCAGTAGTGTTAAACTCACAATCAGACTAACACAGTTCAGTAGTGTTAAACTCACAATCAGACTAACACAGTTCAGTAGTGTTAAACTCACAATCAGACTAACACAGTTCAGTAGTGTTAAACTCACAATCAGACTAACACAGTTCAGTAGTGTTAAACTCACAATCAGACTAACACAGTTCAGTAGTGTTAAACTCACAATCAGACTAACACAGTTCAGTAGTGTTAAACTCACAATCAGACTAACACAGTTCAGTAGTGTTAAACTCACAATCAGACTAACACAGTTCAGTAGTGTTAAACTCACAATCAGACTAACACAGTTCAGTAGTGTTAAACTCACAATCAGACTAACACAGTTCAGTAGTGTTAAACTCACAATCAGACTAACACAGTTCAGTAGTGTTAAACTCACAATCAGACTAACACAGTTCAGTAGTGTTAAACTCACAATCAGACTAACACAGTTCAGTAGTGTTAAACTCACAATCAGACTAACACAGTTCAGTAGTGTTAAACTCACAATCAGACTAACACAGTTCAGTAGTGTTAAACTCACAATCAGACTAACACAGTTCAGTAGTGTTAAACTCACAATCAGACTAACACAGTTCAGTAGTGTTAAACTCACAATCAGACTAACACAGTTCAGTAGTGTTAAACTCACAATCAGACTAACACAGTTCAGTAGTGTTAAACTCACAATCAGACTAACACAGTTCAGTAGTGTTAAACTCACAATCAGACTAACACAGTTCAGTAGTGTTAAACTCACAATCAGACTAACACAGTTCAGTAGTGTTAAACTCACAATCAGACTAACACAGTTCAGTAGTGTTAAACTCACAATCAGACTAACACAGTTCAGTAGTGTTAAACTCACAATCAGACTAACACAGTTCAGTAGTGTTAAACTCACAATCAGACTAACACAGTTCAGTAGTGTTAAACTCACAATCAGACTAACACAGTTCAGTAGTGTTAAACTCACAATCAGACTAACACAGTTCAGTAGTGTTAAACTCACAATCAGACTAACACAGTTCAGTAGTGTTAAACTCACAATCAGACTAACACAGTTCAGTAGTGTTAAACTCACAATCAGACTAACACAGTTCAGTAGTGTTAAACTCACAATCAGACTAACACAGTTCAGTAGTGTTAAACTCACAATCAGACTAACACAGTTCAGTAGTGTTAAACTCACAATCAGACTAACACAGTTCAGTAGTGTTAAACTCACAATCAGACTAACTGTGTGCAGTAGTGTTAAACTCACAAACAGACTAACAGGGTCTAGTTTCCTGAATTTCCGCCTGACTGACATGCCCAAAGCTTGTTACTCAGGCCCAGGATATGCATATAATTGGTAGCATTGGATAGAAAACACTTTGAAGTTTCTAAAACTGTTAAAAAAATGTCTGAGACTATAACAGAATTGGTATGGCAGGCAAAAATCCAAAGAAAATCCAACCAGATTATTATAAAAAAATAAAAAAATGTTTTGCTCCAAGGCTCTTATAGTAGGAACCTATTGTTTCTATGTAAATCCATCTCCCAGATTGCTATTCCTATGGCTTCCAATAGATGTCAACAGTGGAGTTCTGATGAGAAGAGCACCGGAACAATATCTTTCGCGCAAGGGAGGGGGCGCGTGCCTACTAATTTCCCTTTCCTATTGAACATTCTACTGTCCGTATGAAATATTGTAGTTTATTTACATTTTAGAGTACATGAGGATTAGATAGAAACGTCCTTTTACTTGTTTGGACAAAGTTTTGGGGTAGCTTTATGGACTCCTTTGTCTGCATGTTGAACAAGTGGATTACTGAAATTGATGGCGCCAACTAAACTGTATTTTTGGGATATAAAGAAGGATTTTATCTAACAAAACGACCATTCATGTTGTAGCTGGGACCCTTGGGATTGCAAACAGAGGAAGATCTTCAAAAGTAAGTGATTTATTTAATCGCTATTTGTGATTTTGTGAAGCCTGTGGTGGTTGAAAAATATTTTGTGGGGCGCCGTCCTCGGACAATCACATGGTATGCTTTCGCCGGAAATCTGACAACACAGTTGGATTAACAAGAAGTTAAGCTTTTAAATGATATCAGATAATTGTATGTTCAGGAATGTTTAATATTACGATTATTTATTTGAATTGCGCGCCCTCCAATTTCACAGGATGTTGTCGGCTGGTGTCCCATTAGCGGGACGCCTATCCCTAAGAAATCAAATAAAATCTTATTGGTCACATACACATGGTTAGCAGATGTTAATGTGAGTGTAGCGAAATGCTTGTGCTTCTAGTTCCAAACTTGCAGTAATATCTAACAAGTAATCTAACAATTTCACAACAACTGCCTTATACACAGTTATATCTTTATGTTTGAAGCCTGAAATGTGGCAAAAGGTCGCAAAGTTCAAGGGGGCCGAATACTTTCGCAAGGCACTGTATATGCATATGAGATGAGTAATGTAGGGTATGTAAACATTATATAAAGTGGCATTGTTTAAAGTGACTAGTGATACATTTATAACATCAAATTATAAATTATTAAAGTGGCTGGAGTTGAGTCAGTATGTTGGCAGCAGCCACTCAATGTTAGTGATGGCTGTTTAACAGTCTGATGGCCTTGAGATAGAAGCTTTTTTTCAGTCTCTCGGTCCCAGCTGTGATGCACCTGTACTGACCTCACCTTCTGGATGATAGCGGGGTGAACAGGCAGTGGCTCAGGTGGTTGTTGTCCTTGATGATCTTTTTGGCCTTCCTGTGACATCAGGTGGTATAGGTGTCCTGGAGGGCAGGTAGTTTGCCCCCGGTGATGCGTTGTGCAGACCTCACTACCCACTGGAAAGCCTCGCGGTTGAAGGCGGTGCAGTTGCCGTACCAGGCGGTGATACAGCCCGACAGGATGCTCTCGATTGTGCATCTGTAAAAGTTTGTGAGTGTTTTTAGTGACAAGCCAAGTTTCTTCAGCCTCCTGAGGTTGAAGAGGCGCTGTTGTGCCTTCTTCACGACGCTGCCTGTGTGGGTGGACCAATTCAGTTTGTCCGTGATGTGTACGCAAAAGAACTTGAAACTTTCCACCTTCTCCATTACTGTCCCGTCGATGTGGATAGGGGGGGTGCTCCCTCTGCTGTGTCCTGAAGTCCACGATCATCTCCTTTGTTTTGTTGACGTTGAGTGTGAGGTTATTTTCCTGACACCACACTATGAGGGCCCTCACCTCCTCCCTGTGGGCCGTCTCGTCATTGTTGGTAATCAAGCCTGCCACTGTTGTGTCGTCTGCAAACTTGATGATTGAGTTGGAGGCGTGTATGGCCACGCAGTCATGGGTGAACAGGGAGTACAGGAGAGGGCTGAGAACGCACTCTTGTGTGGCCCCAGTGTTGAGGATCAGCGGGGTGGAGATGTTGTTTCCTACCTTCACCACCTGGGGGTGGCCCGTCAGAAAGTCCAGGACCCAGTTGCACAGGGCGGGGTCGAGACCCAGGGTCTGAAGCTTAATTGCGAGTTTGGAGGGGAATGTGGTGTTAAACGCTAAGCTGTAATCAAATAACAGCATTCTTAGATAGGTATTCCTTCTTACATAGGTATTCCTTCCTAGAAGTTTTTAAACTCACAATCAGACTAACAGTATGCAGTAGTGTTAAACTCACATCAGACTAACAGTATGCAGTAGTGTTAAACTCACAAAGACTTCTACGTACATTGATAAAACTCGTAAGCTTCGGTGCACAATGAAAGAAGTTAAAACAAAACAATAAATTGTTGTAAGCTTATAAGCTTATATGCTCGTTGATATTTTTAAAGCAAAATGTATTGTGTTTTAGGGTCTTGATGTTCTGCTATGAGAGAGTGTGGATGAACATGTTGATATACTGTTTATAAAATAATCTGTTAGAATCTTCCTCCTCAATATTAAAACACACGTTAAACACTTCCTCCTCTCTATTAAAAACACACATTAAACACTTCCTCCTCACTATTAAAACATACGTTAAACACTTCCTCCTCAATATTAAACCCACGTAAAACACTTCCTCCTCTCTATTAAAACACACATTAAACACTTCCTCCTCAATATTAAAACACACATTAAACACTTCCTCCTCAATATTAAACACACGTTAAACACTTCCTCCTCACCATTAAAACACATTAAACACTTCCTCCTCAATATTAAACCCACGTAAAACACTTCCTCCTCTCTATTAAAACACACATTAAACACTTCCTCCTCACTATTAAAACACACATTAAACACTTCCTCCTCAATATTAAACCCACGTTAAACACTTCCTCTTCACTATTAAAACACACGTTAAACACTTCCTCCTCACTATTAAAACACATTTAAACACTTCCTCCTCACTATTAAAACACACATTAAACACTTCCTCCTCACTATTAAAACACACGTTAAACACTTCCTCCTCACCATTAAAACACATTAAACACTTCCTCCTCAATATTAAACCCACGTAAAACACTTCCTCCTCTCTATTAAAACACACATTAAACACTTCCTCCTCAATATTAAACACACGTTAAACACTTCCTCCTCACCATTAAAACACATTAAACACTTCCTCCTCAATATTAAACCCACGTTAAACACTTCCTCCTCACCATTAAAACACATTAAACACTTCCTCCTCAATATTAAACCCACGTAAAACACTTCCTCCTCTCTATTAAAACACACATTAAACACTTCCTCCTCACTATTAAAACACATTAAACACTTCCTCCTCGCTATTAAAACACACATTAAACACTACGTCCTCACTATTAAAACACACATTAAACACTTCCTCCTCACTATTAAAACACACATTAAACACTTCCTCCTCACTATTAAAACACACATTAAACACTTCCTCCTCACTATTAAAACACACATTAAACACTTCCTCCTCACTATTAAACACATTAAACACTTCCTCCTCACTATTAAAACACATTAAACACTTCCTCCTCACTTTTAAAACACACATTAAACACTTCCTCCTCACTATTAAACAGATTAAACACTTTCTCCTCACTATTAAAACACACGTTAAACACTTCCTCCTCACTATTAAAACACACATTAAACACTTCCTCCTCACTATTAAACACATTAAGCACTTCCTCCTCACTATTAAAACACACATTAAACACTTCCTCCTCACTATTAAAACACACATTAAACACTTCCTCCTCACTTTTAAAACACATTAAAACACATGGCACTGTTTGTTTTATTACCAATTTAAAATGGGATGTTCCAATTGGGTGATTTTAAAACTCCCCTAAAACTTCCACACACACTGCAATGTGTGGATATCACCTCCAACATACCAGGGTTACAGTGTGTGGATATCACCTCCTACATACCATGGTTACAGTGTGTGGATATCACCTCCTACATACCAGGGTTACAGTGTGTGGATATCACCTCCTACATACCAGGGTTACAGTGTGTGGATATCACCTCCTACATACCAGGGTTACAGTGTGTAGATATCACCTCCTACATACCAGGGTTACAGTGTGTAGATATCACCTCTTACATACCAGGGTTACAGTGTGTGGATATCACCTCCTACATACCAGGGTTACAGTGTGTAGATATCACCTCCTACATACCAGGGTTACAGTGTGTGGATATCACCTCCTACATACCAGGGTTCAGTGTGTGGATATCCTCCTACATACCAGGGTTACAGTGTGGATATCACCTCCTACATACCAGGGTTACAGTGTGTAGATATCACCTCCTACATAACAGGGTTACAGTGTGTGGATATCACCTCCTACATACCAGGGTTACAGTGTACACACAGTCTCATATAGTCTGATATAGACTGACGGATATGGACAGCCTGATATTGACTGATGCAGACTGACTAATGCAGACTGACTAATGTAGACTGACTGATATAGACTGATGCATACTGACTGATATAGAAAGAAATAGACCGACTGATATAGACTGATGCATACTGACTAATATAGACTGGATGATAGCGGGGTGAACAGGCAGTGGCTCAGGTGGTTGTTGTCCTTGATGATCTTTATGGCCTTCCTGTGACATCGGGTGGTGTAGGTGTCCTGGAGGGCAGGTAGTTTGCCCCCTGGTGATGCGTTGTGCAGACCTCACTACCCTCTGGAGAGCCTTACGGTTGTGGGCGGAGCAGTTGCCGTACCAGGCGGTGATACAGCCCGACAGGATGCTCTAGATTGTGCATCTGTAGAAGTTTGTGAGTGCTTTTGGTGACAAGCCGAATTTCTTCAGCCTCCTGAGGTTGAAGAGGCGCTGCTGCGCCTTCTTCACAATGCTGTCTGTGTGGGTGGACCAATTCAGTTTGTCTGTGATGTGTACGCCGAGGAACTTAAAACTTACTACCCTCTCCACTACTGTCCCATCGATGTGGATAGGGGGGTGTTCCCTCTGCTGTTTCCTGAAGTCCACAATCATCTTTTTAGTTTGGTTGACGTTGAGTGTGAGGTTATTTTCCTGACACCACACTCCGAGGGCCCTCACCTCCTCCCTGTAGGCCGTCTCGTCGCTGTTGGTAAACAAGCCTACCACTGTTGTGTCGTCCGCAAACTTGATGATTGAGTTGGAGGCGTGCATGGCCACGCAGTCGTGGGTGAACAGGGAGTACAGGAGAGGGCTCAGAACACACCCTTGTGGGGCCCCAGTGTTGAGGATCAGCGGGGTGGAGATGTTGTTATCTACCCTCACCACCTGGGGGCGGCCCGTCAGGAAGTCCAGTACCCAGTTGCACAGGGCGGGGTCAAGACCCAGGGTCGAGCTTGATGACGAGTTTGGAGGGTACTATGGTGTTAAATGCTGAGCTGTAGTCGATGAACAGCATTCTCACATAGGTATTCCTCTTGTCCAGATGGGTTAGGGCAGTGTGCAGTGTGGTTGAGATTGCATCATCTGTGGACCTATTTGGGCGGTAAGCAAATTGGAGTGGGTCTAGGGTGTCAGGTAGGGTGGAGGTGATATGATATAGACTAACCGACTAACTGATATAGACTGACTTATATAGACTGATATAGACGGACTGATATAGACTAACTGTTATAGACTAACTGGTAATGACTTACTGATATAGACTAACTGATATAGACTGACTGATATAGACTAACTGATATAGACGAACTGATATAGACGAACTGATATAGACTAACTGATATAAGCTGATATAGACTGACTGATATAAACCAATATAGCCTGACTAATATATACTGATATAGATAGACTGATATGGATGCACTGGTATAGACTGATATGGACTGACTGATTTCGACTGATATACAGTTGAAGTCGGAAGTTTACATACACTCAAGTTGGAGTCATTAAAACTCGTTTTTCAACCACTCCACACATTTCTTGTGAACAAACTATAGTTCTCGCAAGTCAGTTAGGACATCCACTTTGTGTATGAAACTTTTCCAACAATTGTTTACAGACAGATTATTTCACTTATAATTCACTGAATCACAATTCCAGTGGGTCAGAAGTTTACATACACTAAGTTGACTGTGCCGTTAAACAGCTTGGAAAATTCCAGAAAATGATGTCATGGCTTTAGAAGTTTCTAATAAGCTAATTCGAATAATTTGAGTCAATTGGAGGTGTACCTGTGGATATATTTCAAGGCCTACCTTCAACCTCAGTGCCTCTTTACTTGACATCATGGGAAAATCAAAAGAAATCAGCCAAGACATCAGAAAAAACATTGTAGACCTCCACAAGTCTGGTTCATCTTTGGGAGCAATTTCCAAACGCCTGAAGGTACCGCGTTCATCTGTACAAACAATAGTAGGCAAGTATAAACACCATGGGACCACGCAGCCGTCGTACAGCTCAGGAAGGAGACTCGTTCTGTCTCCTAGAGATGAACGTACTTTGGAGCGAAAAGTGCAAATCAATCCCAGAACAACAGCAAGGACCTTGTGAAGATGCTGGAGGAAACAGGCACAAAGTATCTATATCCATAGTAAAAGCGTTTGAGGACCTGAGGACTCATGCCAAATATTTTCAGTCTCCTGAGGGAGAATAGGTTTTATTGTGCCCTCTTCACAACTGTCTTGGTGTGCCTGAACCATGTTAGTTGGTGATGTGGATGCCAAGGAACTTGAAGCTCTCAACCTGCTCCACTACAGCCCCGTCGATGAGGATGGGGGCGTGCTTGGTCCACCTTTTCCTGCAGTCCACAATCATCTCTTCTGTCTTGATCACATTGAGAGAGAGGTTGTTGTCCTGGCACCACACGGTCAGGACTCTAACCTGCGAATAGGCTCATCGATGTCGGTGATCAGGCCTACCACTGTTGTGTCATCGGCAAACTTAATGATGGTGTTGGAGTCGTGCCTGGCAGTGCAGTCATGAGTGAACAGGAAGTACAGGAGGAGACTGAGCACCCCTGAGGGGCCCCAGTGTTGAGGATCAGCATATCGGATGTGTTGTTACCTACCCTCACCACCTGGGGAATGTTCGTCAGGTAGTCCAGGATCCAGTTACAGAGGGAGGTGTTTAGTCCCAGGTTCCTTAACTTAGTGATGAGATTTGAGGGCACTATGGTGTTGAACGCTGAACTGTTGTCAATGATTATCATTCTCACATAGGTGTTCCTTTTGTCCAGGTGTGAAAGGCAGTGTGGAGTGCAACAAAGATTGCATCATCTGTAGATCTGGTGGGTCGATGTGCAAATTGGAGTGGGTCTAGGGTTTCCGGGATAATAGCGTTGATGTGAGCCATGCCTTTCAAAGCATGTCATTACCACAGACGTGAGTGCAGACTACCGACCCGGTAGTCATTTAGGCAGGTTACCTTAGTGTTCATGGGCCCAGGGACTATGGTGGTCTGCTTTAAACATGTTGGTATTACAGACTCAGACAGGTAGAGGTTGAAAATGTCAATGAAGACACTTGCCAGTTGGTCAGTGGATCCTCGGAGTACACATCCGGGATAATCTGTCTGGCCCTGCAGCCTTGTTAATGTAGACCTGTTTAAAAGTATAACTCACATCGGCTCTGGAGAGCATCATCACACAGTCATCCGGAACAGCTGGTGCTCTCATGCATGTTTCAGTGTTACTTGGCTCGATGCGAGCATATAAGTTATTTAGCTCGTCTGGTAGGCTCTTGTCACTGGGCAGCTCTCAGCAGTGCTTCCATTAGTAGTCTGTAATGGTTTGCAAGCCCTGCCATATCCGACGAGCATCGGAGCCGGTGTAGTACAATTCTATCTTAGTCCTGTATTGATGCTTTGCCTGTTTGATGCTTCGTCGGAGGGCATAGCAGGATTTCTTATAAGCTTCCAGGTTAGAGTCCCGCTCCTTGAAAGCGGCAGCTCTACCCTTTAGCTCAGTGCGAATGTTGCCTGTAATCCATGATTTCTGGTAGAGGTATGTACGTACAGTCACTGTGGGGACGACGTCATCGATGCACTTATTGATGAAGCCAGTGACTGATGTGTACTCCTCAATGCCATCGGAAGAATCCCGGAAGATGTTCCAGTCTGTGATAACAAAACAGTCCTGTAGTTTAGCATCTGCTTCATCTGACCATTTTTTTATAGACCGAGTCACTGGTGCTTCCTGCTTTAATTTTAGCTTGTAAGCAGGAATCAGGAGGATAGAATTATGGTCAGATTTGCCAAATGGAGGGCGGGGGAGAGCTTTGTACGCGTCTCTGTGTGTGGAATTACGGTGGTATATGAGTTTTTTCCCTCTGGTTGCACATTTAACATGCTGATAGAAATTAGGTAAAACTGATTAAAGTTTCCCTGCATTAAAGTTCCCAGCCACTAGGAGCGCCGCCTCTGGATGAGCGTTTTCCTGTTTGCCTATGGCCTTAAACAGCTCATTGAGTGCGGTTTTAGTGCCAGCATCGGTCTTTGGTGATATGTAGACAGCTACGAAAACTACAGACGACAACTCACTGGGTAGACAGTGTGGTCTACAGCTTATCATGAGATACTCTACCTCAGGTGAGAAAAAACTCAAGACTTCCTTAGATGTCGTGCACCAGCTGTTGTTTACATATATACTGTACACATGACGTTGGACCAGTAACTGAAAGGTTGCTAGATCGAATCCCTGAGCTGACAAGGTAAAAATCTGTCGTAGTGCCCCTGAACAAGTCAGTTAACCCCCTGTTCCTAGACCTTCATTGTAAATAAGAATTTGTCCTTAATTAACTGACTTGCCTATTCAAATAAAGGTAAAATAAATAAAACAATGTAATTACCAGAGGCTGTTATTCTATCCTGCCTATACAGGGTATAATCCACCAGCTGTATGTTATGTTATGTTAATGTTTTCGTTCAGCCACGACTAAGTGAAACATAAGATATTACATTTTTAATGTCCTGTTAGGATATACGTGCTTTCAGTTTGTCTCATTTATTTTCCAGCGATTGAACGTTGGCTAACAGTACTAATGGAAAATGCAGATTAGATTCATCGCCTGATCCTCACAAGGCACCCTGATCTCTTTCCGCAAAGTCTCAGTTTCCAGTGAATGACGGGGTTCAGGGCCTGTTTGGGTGTTTGGAGTATATCCTTCCCGTCCGACTCATTAAAGAAAAACTCTTTGTCCAATTCGAGGTGAATAGCCGCTGTCCAGAAGCCATTTTCGGTCATGAGAGACAGTAGCAGCAACAGACTGACTGGTATAGACTGATATGGACTGATTTATGTACACTAACTGATATAGATTAACATATAAACTACCTGATATAGACTGACTGATATAGACCGATATAGACTGACTGATATATAATGATATGGACTAACTGATATAGACTGACTGGTGTAGACTGATAGACGGACTAATATAGACCAATACATATTGATTGATAGACTTGTATAGACCGATAGACTGACTGATATCAACCTATATAGACTGAGATAGACTGACTTATATAGACATACTGCTATAGGCTGATATAGACTGATATGGACCAACTGATATAGACTGACTGAAATATACTGATATATTATGACTGATATAGACTGACTGATATATTTGTATTTATTATGGATCAGTCTATATCAGTCCGTCTATACCAGTCAGTCTATATGACTGTTATAGACTTACTGATGTAGACAGGTACAGACTGACTGATATTGACCGATATAGACAGATATTGACTGATATCAATGGACTAATATAGACTGGCTGATAATGACTGATATAGACTGACTGGTATAGACTGAAACAGACTGACGTAGACATATGTAGAAAGACTGGTATAGACTGACATAGACTGATATATCTGTATTTATTATGGATCCCCATTAGCAGCGGCTACTCTTCCTTGTGTCCAGAAAAATTAAGGTGGTTAGACAATTTAAAAAACATTACAAAACATTCACAACAATTTTCACAACATATTAAGTGCGTGCCCTCAGGCCAACACTCTACAAGCAAAAATATACAACACAAAATCCATGTGTGTGTATAGTGGTGTATATTACCATGTGTGTGTGTATAGTGGTGTATATTACCATGTGTGTGTGTGTATAGTGGTGTATGTTACCATGTGTGTGTGTGTGTGTGTGTATAGTGGTGTATGTTACTATGTGTGTGTGTACAGTGGTGTATATTACCATGTGTGTGTGTGTGTGTGTGTGTATAGTGGTGTATGTTACCATGTGTGTGTGTACAGTGGTGTATATTACCATGTGTGTGTGTGTATATAGTGGTGTATGTTACCATGTGTGTGTGTGTGTGTGTGTATAGTGGTGTATGTTACTATGTGTGTGTGTGTGTATGTATAGTGGTGTATGTTACCATGTGTGTGTGTGAATAGTGGTGTATGTTACCATGTGTGTGTGTGTGTGTGTGTGTGTGTAGTGGTGTATGTTACCATGTGTGTATAGTGGTGTATGTTACCATGTGTGTGTGTGTATAGTGGTGTATGTTACCATGTGTGTGTGTGTGTATAGTGGTGTATGTTACCATGTGTGTGTGTGTATAGTGGTGTATGTTTCCATGTGTTTGTGTGTGTATAGTGGTGTATGTTACCATATGTGTGTGTGTGTGTATAGTGGTGTATGTTTCCATGTGTGTGTGTGTGTGTGTGTGTGTATAGTGGTGTATGTTACCATTGTGTGTTTGTGTGTATAGTAGTGTATGTTACCATGGTGTGTGTGTGTGTATAGTGGTGTATGTTACCATGTGCGTGTGTGTGTGTATGTGTGTGTATAGTGGTGTATGTTACCATGTGTGTGTGTGTGTGTGTGTGTGTGTGTGTGTGTGTGTGTATAGTGGTGTATGTTACCATGTGTGTGTGTGTGTGTGTGTGTGTGTGTGTGTGTGTGTGTGTGTGTGTGTGTATAGTGGTGTATGTTACCATGTGTGTGTGTGTGTGTGTGTGTGTGTGTATAGTGGTGTATGTTACCATGGTGTGTGTGTGTGTGTGTGTGTGTGTATAGTGGTGTATGTTACCATGTGTGTGTGTGTGTGTGTGTGTGAGAGTGTGTGTGTGTGTGTGTGTGTATGTTACCTTGTGTGTGTGTGCATAGTGGTGTATGTTACCATGTGTGTGTGTATGTTACTGTGTGTGTGTGTGTGTGTGTGTGTGTGTGTGTGTGTGTGTGTGTATAGTGGTGTATGTTACCGTGTGTGTGTGTGTATAGTGGTGTATGTTACCGTGTGTGTGTATAGTGGTGTATGTTACCGTGTGTGTGTATAGTGGTGTATGTTACCATGTGTGTGTGTGTATAGTGGTGTATGTTACCATGTGTGTGTGTGTGTATAGTGGTGTATGTTACCATGTGTGTGTGTGTATAGTGGTGTATGTTACCATGTGTATGTGTATGTTACCGTGTGTGTGTGTGTGTGTGTGTGTGTGTGTGTGTGTGTGTATAGTGGTGTATGTTACCATGTGTATGTGTATGTGTATGTTACCGTGTGTGTGTGTGTGTGTGTGTGTGTGTGTGTGTGTGTGTGTATAGTGGTGTATGTTACCGTGTGTGTGTGTGTATAGTGGTGTATGTTACCATGTGTGTGTATAGTGGTGTATGTTACCATGTGTGTATAGTGGTGTATGTTTCCATGTGTGTGTGTGTGTGTGTGTGTGTAGTGGTGTATGTTACCATGTGTGTGTGTGTGTGTGTGTGTGTATAGTGGTGTATGTTACCATGAGTGTGTGTGTATGTGTGTATAGTGGTGTATGTTACCATGTGTGTGTGTGTGTGTGTGTGTGTATAGTGGTGTATGTTACCATGTGTGTGTGTATAGTGGTGTATGTTACCATGTGTGTGGATGTATAGTGTTGTATGTTATCATGTGTGTGGATGTATAGTGTTGTATGTTATCATGTGTGTGTAGTGGTGTATGTTACCATGTGTGTGTGTGTATGTGTGTATAGTGGTGTATGTTACCATGTGTATTGGTATGTTACCATGTGTGTGTGTGTGTGTGTGTATATAGTGGTGTATGTTACCATGTGTGTGTGTGTATGTGTGTATAGTGGTGTATGTTACCATGTGTGTGTATAGTGGTGTATGTTTGCATGTGTGTGTGTGTGTGTGTGTGTGTATAGTGGTGTATGTTACCATGTGTATGTGTATGTTACCATGTGTGTGTGTGTGTGTGTGTGTGTATAGTGGTGTATGTTTCCATGTGTGTGTGTGTGTGTGTGTGTATAGTGGTGTATGTTACCATGTGTGTGTGTGTGTGTGTGTGTGTAGTGGTGTATGTTACCATGTGTGTGTGTGTATGTGTGTATAGTGGTGTATGTTACCATGTGTGTGTGTGTGTGTGTGTGTATAGTGGTGTATATTTCCATGTGTGTGTGTGTGTGTGTGTGTGTGTAGTGGTGTATGTTTCCATGTGTGTGTGTGTGTGTGTGTGTGTGTGTGTATAGTGGTGTATGTTACCATGTGTGTGTGTACAGTGGTGTATGTTACCATGTGTGTGTGTGTGTATAGTGGTGTATATTACCATGTGTGTGTGTGTGTGTGTGTGTGTGTGTGTGTGTGTGTGTGTGTGTGTGTGTGTGTGTGTGT
>NC_092176.1:47495491-47535491 GCF_045791955.1 Oncorhynchus clarkii lewisi | reverse complement strand
TGTTACCATGTGTGTGTGTGTGTGTGTGTGTAGTGGTGTATGTTTCCATGTGTGTGGTTTTCAAGCTGTCCACTCAAGAGGAAGCTTCCAACTGTAACCAGTGCCTGTAATCTGGTTCAGGTTATTAATCAACATAACAGGGTGTTTACAAACTATACAGGAACAAGATAATCAACATGTATTGATCACATTTTTACTAATACTGACTGCAGAACCCATTGGATGCAGTGATCACAAAATAGTGGCTATATACAGGAAAGACAAAGTTCCAACAGCTGGGCCTAAAATAGTGGCTATATACAGGAAAGACAAAGTTCCAACAGCTGGGCCTAAAATAGTGGCTATATACAGGAAAGACAAAGTTCCAACAGCTGGGCCTAAAATAGTGGCTATATCCAGGAAAGACAAAGTTCCAACAGCTGGGCCTAAAATAGTGGCTATATCCAGGAAAGACAAAGTTCCAACAGCTGGGCCTAAAATAGTGGCTATATACAGGAAAGACAAAGTTCCAACAGCTGGGCCTAAAATAGTGGCTATATACAGGAAAGACAAAGTTCCAACAGCTGGGCCTAAAATAGTGGCTATATCCAGGAAAGACAAAGTTCCAACAGCTGGGCCTAAAATAGTGGCTATATCCAGGAAAGACAAAGTTCCAACAGCTGGGCCTAAAATAGTGGCTATATCCAGGAAAGACAAAGTTCCAACAGCTGGGCCTAAAATAGTGGCTATATCCAGGAAAGACAAAGTTCCAACAGCTGGGCCTAAAATAGTGGCTATATCCAGGAAAGACAAAGTTCCAACAGCTGGGCCTAAAATAGTGGCTATATCCAGGAAAGACAAAGTTCCAACAGCTGGGCCTAAAATAGTGGCTATATCCAGGAAAGACAAAGTTCCAACAGCTGGGCCTAAAATAGTGGCTATATCCAGGAAAGACAAAGTTCCAACAGCTGGGCCTAAAATAGTGGCTATATCCAGGAAAGACAAAGTTCCAACAGCTGGGCCTAAAATAGTGGCTATATCCAGGAAAGACAAAGTTCCAACAGCTGGGCCTAAAATAGTGGCTATATCCAGGAAAGACAAAGTTCCAACAGCTGGGCCTAAAATAGTGGCTATATCCAGGAAAGACAAAGTTCCAACAGCTGGGCCTAAAATAGTGGCTATATCCAGGAAAGACAAAGTTCCAACAGCTGGGCCTAAAATAGTGGCTATATCCAGGAAAGACAAAGTTCCAACAGCTGGGCCTAAAATAGTGGCTATATCCAGGAAAGACAAAGTTCCAACAGCTGGGCCTAAAATAGTGGCTATATCCAGGAAAGACAAAGTTCCAACAGCTGGGCCTAAAATAGTGGCTATATCCAGGAAAGACAAAGTTCCAACAGCTGGGCCTAAAATAGTGGCTATATCCAGGAAAGACAAAGTTCCAACAGCTGGGCCTAAAATAGTGGCTATATCCAGGAAAGACAAAGTTCCAACAGCTGGGCCTAAAATAGTGGCTATATCCAGGAAAGACAAAGTTCCAACAGCTGGGCCTAAAATAGTGGCTATATCCAGGAAAGACAAAGTTCCAACAGCTGGGCCTAAAATAGTTTATAAGAGATCATATAACAGATTTTGTTGTGACTCTGCAGATGATGTTAAACATATTTGTTGGTTTTATGTGATTAATGAGGAGCATCCAGACGCTGCACTTGAAGAATTTATGACATTTCTTCTTCCAATTATTGATAAACATGCACCTGTAAGAAACTGGCTGTTAGAACTGTTAAGGCTACATGGATCGATGAGTAATTTAAAAACTGTATGGCTGAAAGAGATGGGACGAAATGAGTGGCTAATAAGTCTGCCTGCACATCTGACTGGCTGACTTGCTGCAAATTGAGAAATGATGTGACTAAACTCAACGAAAAGAAGAATAAACTTTATTATGAAGCCAAGATCAACGACATAAAGAATGATGGAAAAAAATTGAGTACTTTAAATTATGGACAGAAAGACAAATTAATCTCCATGTTTCATCAAATCAGATGGCTAATTCATCACAAAGCCATTTGATGTTGCAAATTATTTGAATGATAATTGCATTGGCAAAGTGGTCAAATTTAGGCACGAAACGCCCACGACAAACATTGAGCAATTAAATTAATGCATAAAAAACAAATAATGAAAGAAAAGCAGAGCAAGTTTGAATTTTGTAAAGTTAGTGTGTGAGGTGGAAAAATTATTGTTAACAATAATGACAAACCTCCTGGCATTGACAACTTAGATGGAAAGCTAATGAGGATGGTGGCTGACTCTATAGCCACTCTTATCTGTCATATTTTTAATCTGAGCCTAGAGGAAAGTCTTTGTCCTCAGACCTGGAGGGAAGCTTTACTGGTTCTAACAGCAGACCTATAATCTTGCTGCCAGCTCTTAGTAAACTGTTGGGAAAAAATGTGTTTGACCAAATACAATGCTATTTCTCTGTAAACAAATTACAGACTTTCAGCATGCTTACAGAGAAGGGCACAAATGACTGATGATTGCTTGAAAGAAATTGATAATAAGAAGATTATGGGAGCTGTACTGTTAGATTTCAGTGCAGCCTTTGATATTATTGACCATAGCCTGTTGTTGAAACAACTTAAGTGCTATGGTTTTTTAACCTCTAACATATTGTGGATTCAGAGCCATCTCTCTAATAGAACTCAAAGGGTTTTCTTTAATGGAAGCTTCTCTAATGTCAAACATGTAAAGTGTGGTGTACCGCAGGGCAGCTCTCTAGGCCCTCTACTCTTTTCTATTTTTACCAATGACCTGCCACTGGCATTAAACAAAGCATGTGTGTCCATGTATGCTGATGATTCAACCATATACGCATCAGCAACCACAGCTAATGAAGTCACTGAAACCCTGAAAGAGTTGCAGTCTGTTTTGGAATGGGGGGGCCAATAATAAACTGGTCCATTTCCTAAACATCACTAAAACTAAGAGTATTGTATTTGGTAGAAATCGTTCCTTAAGTTCTAGACCTCAGATGAATCTGGTAATGAATTGTGTAGCTGTTGAACAAGTTGAGGAGACTAAATTACTTGGTGTTACCTTAGATTCTAAACTGTCATGGTCAAAACATAGATTCAATGGTTGTAAGGATGGGGAGAGGTCTAGCCGTAATAAAGAGATGGGGAGAGGTCTAGCCGTAATAAAGAGATGGGGAGAGGTCTAGCCCTAATAAAGAGATGGGGAGAGGTCTAGCCGTAATAAAGAGATGGGGAGAGGTCTAGCCCTAATAAAGAGATGGGGAGAGGTCTAGCCGTAATAAAGAGATGGGGAGAGGTCTAGCCCTAATAAAGAGATGGGGAGAGGTCTAGCCCTAATAAAGAGATGGGGAGAGGTCTTACCGTAATAAAAAGATCCTCTCATTTTTTTGACACCACACTCCAAAAAGCAAGTTCTCCCCTATTGGACCTGGATAGTTTGTGTGTACGCATTGATATGTAGGCTACGTGTGTCTTTCTAAAAATGTATGTAGTTATGTAGTTGAGCTGTTCTTGTTCTGTTCTGTTCTAATGTTCTGTGTTATGTCATTCTGTATTATGTTTCATGTTTTGTGTGGACCCCAGGAAGAGAAGCTTTGGCTTTTGCAACAGATAATGGGGATCCTAATAAAATACCAAATAATAACTCCACTCACTACTTGTAGTTGTATAGTCTGTTTGTTTTTTGTTGGTCATGGCAAGCTGAAAACTAGTATTTTTTCTCAATTTCCGCCTGAATGACGTGCCCAAAGTAAACTGCCTGTTGCTCAGGCCCTGAAGCCAGGATATGCATATAATTGGTACCATTGGAAAGAAAACACTTTGAAGGTTGTAGAAATTTTTAAATAATGTAGGAGACTATAACACCATAAATATGGTAGGAGAAAAAAACAAGAATAAAATTGATTTTTTGATATTTTTTTTTTTACATTTTTGAATATGGAAATAATAATTTTTAGCTCCCAGGATGCGATTCCTTCCACAGTGTGTCAGCAGTCTATGTTCGACGTTTCAGGCTTGTAACTTCCAAAACGAGTAAGAAGTATGAGTTTTAGTACAGGGACACACTCTTGGAAATTCGTGTTTGGGCGGGCGATGAAGACAAGACGCACCTGCTAATATCGGTTTCCTATTGAACATACTTCTTTCCGTATGAAATATTATAGTTTGATTACATTTTAGGGTATCTCAGGAGTCAATAGAAATGTATTTTGACTTGTTTTAACAAAGTGTAGAGGTAGAATTTTTGATTCCTTTCTCTGCATGTTGAACGAGTGGATTACTCAAAACGATGGCACCAAATAAACAGACTTTTTGGGAAATAAAGAAGGATTTTATCTAACAAAACGACACTACATGTTATAGCTGGGACCCTTTGGAAGACAAATCAGAGGAAGATTTTCAAAAAGTAGGTGAATATTTAATCGCTATTTGTGAATTTATGAAACCTGTGCCGATGGAAAAAATATTTTGATGTGGGTCACCGTCCTCAAACAATTGCATGGCATGTATTCACTGTAATGGCTACTGTAAATCAGACAGTGCAGTTAAATCAACAAGAATTTACGCTTTCAACCGATATAAGACGATGTATGTAACTAAATGTTTAATATCCATCATTTTTATGATTATTTATTTGAATTGTGCACCCTCCAGTTTCACCGCCAGAGGGACGCCTATCCCTAAGATTAATGTTCCATTCATTAGCTAGCCAACTAACTTACTCTCTCACTCAGGTGGCACCGCCATGAAGTGCGCATGAGGGATGCCCTACAATATTACATGTTTCTAAGTAGTGACAACACTAGGGAGTAGGCAATGTTGAAAAGTAATTTTATTGGTCACACACACATTTTTTTAGCAGATGTTGGTCCTGGAGGGCAGGATGACCCGGTGATGCGTTGGGCAGACCGCACCACCCTCTGGAGAGCATCCTGAGGTTGAAGGTGCTGCTAGCCCTTCTTCACCACACTGTCTGTGTGGGTGGACCATTTCAGATTGTCAGTGATGTGTACGCGAGGAACTTAAATATTTTCACCTTCTCCACTGCTGTCCCGTCGATGTTGATCAGTACGTGTTCTCTCTGCTGTTTCCTGAAGTCCACGATCAGCTCCTTTATTTGGTTGACATTGAGGGAGAGGTTTCCTGGCACCACTCCACCAGGGCTGTCCGAGTACCCTCACCTCCCCCATCTCGATGTTGTTGGTAATCAGGCCTACTACTGTTGTGTCGTCTGCAAAACTTGATGATTGAGATGGAGGCGTGCATGGCCACGCAGTCATAGGTGAACAGGGAGTACAGGAGGTGGCTGAGCACGCAAACTTTGGGGCACCAGTGTTGATGGTCAGCGAGGTGGAGGTGTTGTTCCCTACCTTCACTACCTGGGGGCGGCCCGTCAGGAAGTCCAGGACCCAGTTGCACAGGGTGGGGTTTTAGACCCAAGGCCCTGAGCTTAGTGATGAGCTTGGAGGCACTATGGTGTTGAAGGCTGAGCTGTAGTCAATTAACAGCATTCTTACATATCAAATCAAATCAAATGTTATTGGTCACATACACGTGTTTAGCAGATGTTATTGCGGGTGTAGTGTAATGCTTGTGTTTCTAGCTCCAACAGTAATATCTATTAAGTAATATTGAACAGTTTCACAACATATACCCAAAATACACGTACATCTAAGTAAGGAATGGATTAAGAATATATACATATAAACTCAGAAAAAAATTAACGTCCTCTCTCTGTCAACTGCGTTTATTTTCAGCAAACTTAATTAACACGTGCAAGTAATTGTATGATCATAACAATATTCAACAACTGAGACATAAACTGAACAAGTTCCACAGACATGTGACTAACAGAAATGTAATAATGTGTCCCTGAGCAAAGGGGGGGTCAAAATCAAAAGTAACAGTCAGTATCTGGTGAGGCCACCAGCTGTGTTAAGTACAGCAGTGCATCTCCACCTCATGGACTGCACCAGATTTGTCAGTTCTTGCTGTGAGATGTTACCCCACTCTTCCACCAAGTCACCTGCAAGTTCCTGGACATTTCTGGGGGGAATGGCCCTAGCCCTCACCCTCCGATCCAACAGGTCTCTGACGTGCTCAATGGGATTAAGATCTAGGCTCTTCGCTGGCCATGGCAGAACACTGACATTCCTGTCTTGCTGGAAATCATGCACAGAACGAGCAGTATGGCTGGTGGCATTGTCATGCTGGAGGGTCATGTCAGGATGAGCCTGCAGGAAGGTTACCACATGAGGGAGGAGGATGTATTCCCTGTAACGCACAGCGTTGAGATTGCCTGCAATGACAACAAGCTCAGTCCAATGATGCTGTGACACACCGCCCCAGACCATGAGGGACCCTACACCTCCAAATCGTTCCCGCTACATAGTACAGGCCTCTGTGTAACGCTCATTCCTTCGACGATAAACGCAAATCCGACTATCACCCCAGGTGAGACAAAACCGCGACTCATCAGTGAAGAGCACTTTTTGTCTGTCCTGTCTGGTCCAGTGACGGTGGGTTTGTACCCATAGGCAACATTGTTGCCGGTAATGTCTGGTGAGGACCTGCCTTACAACAGGCCTACAATCCCTCAGTCCAGCCTCTCTCAGCCTATTGCGGACAGTCTGAGCACTGATGGAGGGATTGTGCGTTCCTGGTGTAACTCTGGCAGTTGTTGTTGCCATCCTGTATCTGTCCCACAGGGGTTATGTTCGGATGTACCGATCCTGTGCAGGTGTTGTTACACGTGGTCTGCCACTGCGAGGACGATCAGCTGTCCGTCCTGTCTCCCTGTAGTGCTGTCTTTGGCATCTCACACTTTCACACATATGAACAGGGACCCTGGGCATTTTTCTTTTGGTGTTTTTCAGAGTCAGTAGAAAGGCCTCTTTAGTGTCCTAAGTTTTCATAACTGTGACCTGAATTGCCTACTGTCTGTAAGCTGTTCCGCTCCACAGATGCATGTTCATTAATTGTTTATGGTTCATTGAACAAGCATGGAAAACAGTGTTTAAACCCTTTACAATGAAGATCTGTGAAGTTATTTGGATTTTTACGAATTATCTTTGAAAGACAAGGTCCTGAAAAAGGGACGAGTTCATGTCAGAGGGGTATTGGACTAAGATACAGTGGCATAGTATAGAATACAGTATATACATATGAGATGGGTGACGTAGTATAGAATACATCTGAGATTGGGGATGCAGTATTTACACACAATTAAAGTGACTAAGATATCATAGAATAGTATAGAGAACAGTTTATATATATATGAGATGAGTAATGCAAGATACGAAGACATAATTAAAGTGGCTAGTGTTGCATTTCCTTTAAGTGGCCAGGGATTTCTTATCTATGTCTATAGGCAGCCGCCTCTGATGTGCTGGAGATGGCTGTTTAGCAGTCTGATGGCATTGAGATAAAAGCTGTTTTTCAGTCTCTCGGTCCCAGCTTTGATGCACCTGTATTGACCTCGCCTTCTGGATGATAGCGGGGTGAACAGGCAGTGGCTCGGGTGGTTGTTGTCCTTGATGATCTTTTTGGCCTTCCTGTAACATCGGGTAGGTGTCCTGGAGGACAGGCTTATTGCCCCCAGTATTGGGCAGACTGCACCACCCTTTGGAGAGCCCTGCGGTTGTGGGCGTTCAGTTGCCGTAGATCTCCTCTTGTCCAGATGGGATAGGTCAGTGTGCAGTGCGACGGCGATTGCGTCTTCTGTGTATCTATTGGGGCGGTATGCAAATAGAAGTGGGTCTAGGTAAGGTGAATGTGATATTATCCGTAACTAGCCTCTCAAAGCCCTTCATGATGACAGAAGTGAGTGCTAATCAAATCAAATTGTATTAGTCACGTGCGCCGAATACAACAGGTGTAGTAGACCTTACAGTGAAATGCTGAATACAACAGGTGTAGTAGACCTTACAGTGAAATGCTTACTTACAAGCCCCTAACCAACAATGCAGTATAAAACATGAATAAATAAATAAAAATACGAATAAGCACAAAAAATAAAAGTAACAAGTATTAAAGAGCAGCAGTAAGATAACAATAGCAAGACTATATACAGGGTGGGTACCGGTACAGAGTCAGTGTGTGGGGGCACCGGTTAGTCGAGGTAATTGAGACTACGGGGCAATAGTCATTTAGTTCAGTTACCTTTGCTTTCTTGGGTACAGTAACTATGGTATACATTTTGAAGCAATTGGGGACAGCAGACTGGGATAGGGAGATATTGAACATGTCCGTAAAAAAACTAAATGTAGTTTTGTAATCGACTAAAACAAGCAGACAAAAAAATTGCATTTGAAAAAGGTCAATTATTTGCTGTGAGCCAATGGGGTAACCTAGGTAAGCACAGATGATTTCCCCACAAGCAAGCGGTGCAGCGACGGTCTATCTAGGACCATGGACACTTTGGACTGATCCCTATTATGACACTGTTAGGGGAGATCTTTGATTGGTCAGTGGTCTGACAGAGGAGCTCTGTGTTTGACACACCAGAAGGGGTCAGCCCCTGGGGGGTCAAAGGCTAATTAAACACATTAGCCCCTGTCCTGCTCCGTTATTGTTAACCAATCTGTCCCCAGTGGAGAGGCGTGACCCTGCATCTGTCCGTCTGTTAAATCATCACCCAGACCGTCCCTTATTGACCTGTCCCTATGCTAAAGTTCCATCTATCCCTTTTAATCCTCAACCCTGGTAATGACCTGTCTGTCTCCTCTCTGATCCACAGAAACATTATAGATAGACATTATGGAATATATACAATATTGAACTGAAGGGCAGATCAATGGCATCATTACCTTTAAACAATAGAGAGTCATTATAGCTAGACACACCACACAGTGAAATCAAGCAATAAATCACATTTATTTATAAAGTCCTTCTTACATCAGCTGATGTCACAAAGTGCTGTACAGAAACCCAGCCTAAAACCCCAAACAGCAAGCAATGCAGGTGTAGAGGCATCACATCAGTAGTACGGACGGACGGACGGACAGACAGACAGAGAGTTAAACACCCACAGACAGACAGACAGACAGACAGACAGACAGACAGACAGACAGACAGACAGACAGACAGACAGATAGGGTTAAACACCCACAGACAGACAGACAGACAGACAGACGGACGGACGGACGGACGGACGGACGGACGGACGGACAGTGGAATCCATCAGACAGGACCTCTGGGAGGATGAGATCACTAAACTGTGTTTATCTAAGTCGCTCAACTGTTTCGGAGAGCACAGCACTAAACCTAACCCTTCTGAACCACAAGCACCATCTGTCAAACCTTCAGAAGAGGAGTCAGGATGATTTACAAACATTTAAACAGCAGACAAACTGGTTGAGACGAGGGGAGGAGGCGAGGAGAGAGGAGAGAGGAGATGAGAAGAGAAGAGGATAAGGAGAGAGGAAGAGAAGAGAGGAAGAGAAGGGAGGAGAGAAGAGAAGAGAGGAGGAGAGGATAAGGAGAGAGGAAGAGAAGAGAGGAGGAGAAGAGAAGAGAGGAAGAGAAGGGAGGAGAGAAGAGAATAGAGGAGGAGAGGAGGAGGAGAGAGGACGAGAAGAGAAGAGGAGAGAGGAGAAGAGAAGAGAGGACGAGAGGACGAGAGTTGCATGAGAGCATGAGAAGAGTAGAGAGGAGGTAGAGAGGAGGAGAGAGGAGGAGAAGAGTAGAGAGGAGGAGAGAGGAGGAGAAGAGTAGAGAGGAGAAGAGAGGAGGAGAAGAGTAGAGAGGATGAGAAGAGAGGAAAGAATAGAGGGGATGAGACAAGAGGAGAGGTTGTGTGAATGTGTGTAATCTCCCCGTGCCGCCCCAGGCTAGTAGTTAATAAAGGCTAGTTAGCTGTCATGGTCCTGTTGATGGAGGTTAAAACAGGCTAGTTAGTTGTCATGGTCCTGTTGATGGAGGTTAAAACAGGCTAGTTAGTTGTCATGGTCCTGTTGATGGAGGTTAAAACAGGCTAGTTAGTTGTCATGGTCCTGTTGATGGAGGTTAAAACAGGCTAGTTAGTTGTCATGGTCCTGTTGAGTTGCATGTAGTACAACACATTACAGCATGAAGCCCTGTAGCCTTGTAGCCCTGTAGCCCTCCAGCCCTGTAACCCTGTAACCCTGTAGCCTTCCAGCCCTGTAACCCTGTAGCCCTGTAGCCTTCCAGCTCTGTAGCCCTGTAGCCCTGTAGCCCTCCAGCCCTGTAACCCTGTAGCCTTCCAGCCCTGTAACCCTGTAACCCTGTAGCCCTGTAGCCCTGTAGCTCTCCAGCCCTGTAACCCTGTAACCCTGTAGCCTTCCAGCCCTGTAGCCCTGTAACCCTGTAGCCCTGTAACCCTGTAGCCTTCCAGCCCTGTAGCCCTGTAACCCTGTAGCTCTGTAGCCCTGTAGCCTTCCAGCCCTGTAGCCCTGTAACCCTGTAGCCCTGTAGCCTTCCAGCCCTGTAGCCCTGTAACCCTGTTGCCCTGTAGCCTTCCAGCCCAGTAGCCCTGTAGCGCTTGTAGCCCTCCAGCCCTGTAGTGATTGTAGCCCTGTAGCCCTTCAGCCCTGTAGCCCTGTAGCCCTTCAGCCCTGCAGCCCTGTAGCCCTGTAGCCCTCCAGCCCTGCAGCCCTATAGCCTTGTAGCCCTGCAGCCTTGTAGCCCTCCAGCCCTGCAGCCCTGTAGCCCTGTAGCCTTGTAGCCCTTTAGCCTTGTAGCCCTCTGTTACGTTCCCTAGTTTATGTGTTGTAGTTTGTGTATTTGCATGTGTTTTATTTCAGGAAATGGCTTCCTGAAATCCCTCAAGCAGCTGATTGGTCGACTCCAGGGCTAATTGGAGAGCTGACCCCGCCCCCTCGTCAAGACACAGCTGTCTCCAATTACACATTCATTCTGAAGCTATATAAAAGCCAGTGTTCTGTTCAGGAGAGAGAGATTTTTGGAGGTAGGGATTGCTGAGAGATATTTTGCTAGAGAGATTTTGCTGAGGTCATTGCTGAGCGATTGTTTGTGATAGAGAGTTTTTGCTAGAGGTTGATTTTGCTGGGAGTTCATTGCTGAGAGTGGGTATGTTCTGTGAGTTTGTTGCTCAGGTAGAGCTTAGTTGATGTCCTCTGTTTCTTAGTTTGTTTGTAAAATTGTGTAATATTCTGTTTCATTTGTTCCCAGGGGGGAAGGGGAAGGCACCTTGGGAGTGCTTAGGCAAGAGGCCCGCGGGCATACATATACCCGTAGTATATTCACTGTCTAGGCACACTAGGTAAGACCTGGGCGGGCCACCCCCTGTATTTTGGTTAGGGCACCAGGTGGTGCTACATTAGGTAAGTAGTGGGTAGGCAGGTAAGATAGGAGAGGGGGGGGCTTTGAGATTTACTTTCTTTGCTTTGGTTCCGTCCAGCCCCTTTTCCCCATATTACCGTGTACAGGAATAAAGTCCTTGTAAAACGGTACCACATTCTGCCTGTTGTCATTCTTGCTCGCACCTACAGTCCATACCTCTTTCGCTTCACAGAGAGTTTAGTTGTAGCAGGGTGTTGCGTTCCCTCTTCATAGAGGCGTGCGTAACACCCTCCAGCACTCCAGCCCAGTAGCCTTGTAGCCCTGTAGCCCTCCAGCCCTGTAGCCCTCCAGTCCTGTTGCGCTTGTAGCCCTGTAGCACTCCAGCCCTGTAGCCCTGTAGCGCTTGTATCCCTGTAGCCCTGTAGCGCTTGTATCCCTGTAGCCTTGTAGCCCTGTAGCACAGTAACCCTCCAGCCCTGTAGCCCTGTAGCCCTCCAGCCCTGTAGCCCTGTATCACAGTAGCCCTCCAGCCCTGTAGCGCTGGTAGCCCTGTAGCCCTCCAGCCCTGCAGCCTTGTAGCCTTGTAACCCTACAGCCTTGTAGCCCTGTAGCCCTGTAGCCCTGTAACCCTCCAGCCCTATAGCCCTCCAGCCCTGTAGCGCTTGTAGCCCTGTAACCCTGTAGCCCTGTAGCCCTGTAGCCCTGTAGCCCTGCAGCCCTGTAGCACTTGTAACCCTGTAGCCCTCCAGCCCTCCAGCCCTGTAGCGCTTGTAGCCCTCCAGCCCTGTAGCGCATGTATCCCTGTAGCTTTGTAACCCTGTAGCCCCCAGCCCTGCAGCCCTGTAGCACTTGTAACCCTGTAGCCCTCCAGCCCTGTAGCCCTCCAGCACTGTAGCACAGTAGTCCTCCAGCCCTGTAGCCCTCCAGCCCTCCAGCCCTGTAGCACAGTAGCCCTCCAGCCCTGTAGCCCTGTAGCCTTGTAGCCCTCCAGCCCTGTAGCCCTGTAGCCCTGTAGCGCTTGTAACCCTGTAGCCCTGCATCCCTCCAGCCCTGCATCCCTCCAGCCCTGTAGCCCTCCAGCACTGTAGCACAGTAGCCCTGTAGCCCTCCAGCCCTCTAGCCCTGTAGCACAGTAGCCCTCTAGCCCTGTAGCCCTCTAGCCCTCTAGCCCTGTAGCCCTCCAGCCCTGTAGCCTTGTAGCCCTGCAGCCCTCCAGCCCTGTAGTCTTGTAGCCCTGTAAACCTGTAGCCCTGTAGCCTTGTAGCCCTGTAGCCCTGTAGCCTTGTATCCCTGCAGAGTATTACCATGCCTGCCTCCCAAATGGCCCCTATTCCCTATAGGGCTCTGGTCAAACGTAGTGCACTATATAAAAGGGTGCCATTTGGGACACATTCTTGAGGAGGTAAAGGCCACCATGAGGAGAGAGCCTTACCACAGTTCTAGAGGAGGTAAAGATCACCATGAGTAGAGAGCCTTACCACAGTTCTAGAGGAGGTAAAGGCCACCATGAGGAGAGAGCCTTACCACAGTTCTAGAGGAGGTAAAGGCCACCATGAGGAGAGAGCCTTACCACAGTTCTAGAGGAGGTAAAGGCCACCATGAGGAGAGAGCCTTACCACAGTTCTAGAGGAGGTAAATGCCAGCCCCAGGCCCACATCCACTCACAGAAAGGAAGGCATCAATCTAGCAGTAAAAAACATCAACTATATATTCAGGCAAACGGCAAAAGAAGCACAACAGAAATTGATTTTAAAACTGGTATGATGCAGATAGTAAAATTATCAGGGTGAAAACTTAGAACACAATCAAACCAAAAGGACAGAGACCCAAATAATGGTGCATTCCGCCCTCATTACTGTAAGACTTTAAAACTCGATAAATGTACACTCAGAACCAAAAAAGCAGAGTACAACAGCAAGCAACTGACACGATCGATCTAAGGAGCCCATAAACATAAACAACTTCCAGCTAAATTGGAAAAACCTTAAGTCGAAACTAGAGCAATTAGTGATACAAAATGGTGACATATGGACAACCCATTTTAAAACACTCTACATCTTAAATTGACTATAACGGACAATCAAAATCCAACTAACTCCCAAATTACTGACCACGGATCCCGCTATCGGGATCGAAATTGACAACATCTGGTGAAGCTGTAACGGTCCAAATTTCAAAATTGTAATATAAAACATTCATGAACATACAAGTGTCTTACATCATTAAAAGCTTAACTTCTAGTTAATGAAACTGCGTTATTTCAAAAAGGCTTTATGGTGAAAGCATACCATGTGATTATCTGAGGACAGTTCCCCACATCACAATACTTTTCCAAACCAGCATAGGCGTCACTAAATCCCAAATAGCGATAAGATAAATCACTTACCTTTGAAGATCTCCCTCTGTTTGCGATCCCAAGGGTCCCAGCTACACAATGAACGGTCGGTTTGTTCAAAAAAAGTCCTCCTTTATATTCCAAAAATTTCTGTTTAGTTGGCGCTCTTGATTCAGTAATCCACTCATTCAACTTGCATACTGTTACGTTCCCCAGTTTATGTGTTGTAGTTTGTGTATTTGCATGTGTTTTATTTCAGGAAATGGCTTCCTGAAATCCCTCAAGCAGCTGATTGGTCGACTCCAGGGCTAATTGGAGAGCTGACCCCGCCCCCTCGTCAAGACACAGCTGTCTCCAATTACCCATTCCTTCTGAAGCTATATAAAAGCCAGTGTTCTGTTCAGGAGAGAGAGATTTGGAGGTAGGGATTGCTGAGAGAGATTTGCTGGGAGGTCATTGCATAGAGAGATTTTGCTAGAGATTTTGCTGAGGTCATTGCAGAGCGATTGTTTGTGATAGAGATTTGCTAGAGATATTTTGCTGGGAGGTCATTGCAGAGTGATTGATTGTGATAGAGAGATTTTGCTAGAGGTTGATTTTGATGGGAGTTCATTGCTGGGAAGTTGGTATGTTTTGTGAGTTTGTTGCTCAGATAGAGCTTATTTGATGTACTTTGTTTCTTAGTTTGTTTGTGAAATTGTTTAATATTCTGTTTCATTTGTTCCCAGGGGGGAAGGGGAAGGCACCTTGGGAGTGCTTAGGCAAGAGGCCCGCGGGCATACATATACCCGTAGTATATTCACTGTCTAGGCACACTAGGTAAGACCTGGGCGGACCACCCCCTGTATTTTGGTTAGGGCACCAGGTGGTGCTAAATTAGGTAAGTAGTGGGTAGGCAGGTAAGATAAGGAGAGGGGGGGGCTTTGAGATTTACTTTCTTTGCTTTGGTTCCGTCCTGCCCCTTTTCCCCATATTACCGTGTAAAGGAATAAAGTCCTTGTAAACGGTACCACATTCTGTCTGTTGTCATTCTTACTCGCACCTACAGTCCATACCGTTTTCGCTTCACGGAGAGTTTAGTTGTAGCAGGGTGTTGCGTTCCCTCTTCATAGAGGCGTGCGTAACACATACAAACAAATGCAAAAATGTACCAGTAAAGTTATTCCAAACAAGTCAAACTATGTTTCCAATTAATCCTCAGGTACTCTAATATAGAAATAAAATAGTATGTTCAATAGGGAAGATAAATAACGAAGAGCGCGCAACAAGACTACTTTTCTAATGAGACACACCTTGGGAAAAACTACAACTACGTTTTTCAAAGCGCAAGCCTGAAACCCTTTCTAAAGACTGACATCTAGTGGAAGCCATAGGAACTGCAATCTGGGAGGTATTTATTTGTATATCCCATAGACTAGCATTGAAATGGCCTGTGACCTCAGCCATGTCAGTTATGTTATACTCAAAGACATTATTTTAACAGTTGTAGAAACTTCAGAGTGTTTTCTATCCAACGCTACCAATTATATGCACATCCTAGCTTCTGGGCCTGAGTAACAGGCAGTTTACATTGGGCACATCATTCATCCGAACTTAAGAACACTGCCCCCTAGCCCTAAGAGGTTCTATAAGAAACTTCAGGAACTCAAATTGAAAAAGCATGTGGACCTGATGGCATCCTAAATTAGATGCTCAAATTCACTAGTGCACACAGAGAGAAATTTGACCCTAACTATTCCAGAGGCATTTTTGTGAACAGTAACCAGGGGAAGGTTTTCTGTAGAATTATAAATGAAACAGTTCTAAAGTTCCTGAATAATGTCTTGAGTAAAAGCCATCTTGGATTTATAGCAAAACATCCTACGACAGATCATACTACACACCCTGATAGATAAACATGTTCACCAGATTAAGACCAAAACACTTGCTTTATCGACTTCCAAAAAGCATTTGATCCTATTTGGCATACAGGACTGTTCTCCAAAGTTATTAAAGTGGTGTAAGGGGTAAAACATAATTAAATCAATGTCTGCCTGGTAAGAAATGCACACTGGCCTTCACCAGTGTTGCAATCTGAGCCCTGTACTCTTCAATATTTACATCAAAGAATTGGCCACTATTCTAGAAAAATCCTTTTGGTGTTAGTCTCCACAATTCAGAGGTTAAACGCCTTCTCTTTGCAGATGACCTGTGCCTGCTGTTACCCACAGCACCTGGCCTACAGCAGCGCCTGGACCTGCTAGAGCAGTACTGCCAGACCTGGGCGCTGACAGTAAACACCCACAGCACCTGGCCTACAGCAGCGCCTGGACCTGCTAGAGCAGTACTGCCAGATCTGGGCCCTGACAGTAAAACCCAAAAACTCAAATAATGATTTTCCAGTGAAGATCCAGATCTCAGGGAATTAGACCAAAGTTCTCAATTGGTACAAAATATATAGAGTACTGCACACACTACAATTACTTTGGTTTAATGACAAGCTCCACCGGACACCTAAGTGAGGAAGTTAGAGAAAGCACGCAGAGCATTTGACGCAATTAAAAAACAAATTCAAATTGAAATACCCATAAAGATTTGGCTAAAACTAATTGAATATGTCATTGAACCAATTGCACTTCATGGCAGTGGGGTGTGGGGTCCATTTGCAAAACAAGATTTCCTCAAATGGGACAAACACCCCATTGAAACCCTGCATGCAGAGTTCTGTATGATTCTCCTACATGTCCAGAGGAAAACTACAATCAATGCATGCAGGACACAATTAGGCCAAAATCCATTTAATAATAAAAACTAAAAAAAGAGCATTTAAGTTTAGTTAACATCTAAAATACAGTGACCCCCTCTCATATAATTACCAAGCCCTGCAATGCCAAGAGCTGAGCAAAGAAAAGAGTCCCCTCATCCAGCTGTTCACAAACCTGTTCTACTAACACACTGAAGCCTCAGGACCAGAACATCCAATCAATCAATTGCTTATTGAGAAACACAAGCACAAAGTAAGATAGTCAGTGAGCACAGCCTTGCCATTGAGAAGGGTAGACATAGGAAAACCTGGCTCCCTGTAGAGGAAAGGCTGTGCAACCACTGCACAACAGCAGAACCTGAGACAGAGCTGCATTTCCTGACAAAATGTCAAAAATATAAAACAATGAGAGTGTAATTTCCCCAAATTTGAAACCCTTATTCAAAAGACCCTCTGGTGAGAGTAGGCTCCCGTCCTGTTGGGGGAGGACGCAGAGAGCTGTGGGTTGGCAAACCACTACATTGCTGCCTGTCATAAGATGAGGGACAGTGTCTGACAGACAGACCAACCTGCACATGTCCTCTTTGCATATTGTCATTGTTCAATGTACAGTTATTTTGACCCTTGGTTATTGTTGTTACTGTTGTCCCGTTGACAATTTTGATTATTATTATTTCTAAATTGTAAATATCCAAAGTAAGCTTTGGAAATATGTACATTGAGAGAGAGAGAGAGAGAGAGAGAGAGAGAGAGAGGTCATGAGCAGATGAGCTCGTGCATTTGTCAGCATGTTCTTAAAAAAATATAGATTTAGAGTTAGATAAACTTGAATATTTTGTCAGGGACATTTACAGGATACCAACCTCCACAACATACCTTTCACTATGTCACCAGGACATATACAGGATAATACCATCCACAACAATATGTCACCAGGACATATACAGGATACCACCCTCCACAACATAACCTTCACTATGTCACCAGGACATATACAGGATACCACCCTCCACAACATAACCTCCACTATGTCACCAGGACATATACAGGATACTACCCTCCAGAACACTATGTCACCAGGACATATACAGGATAATACCCTCTACAACACTATGTCCCCAGGACATATACAGGATACTACCCTCTACAACATAACCTTCACTATGTCACCAGGACATATACAGGATACTATCCTCTACAACATAACCTTCACTATGTCCCCAGGACATATACACGATAATACCCTCCACAACACTATGTCACCAGGACATATACAGGATACTACCCTCTGCAACATATCCTTCACTATGTCACCAGGACATTTACAGAATACTATCCTCTACAACATAACCTTCACTATGTCAACAGGACATATACAGGATACGACCCTCCACAACATAACCTCCACTATGTCACCAGGACATATACAGGATACTACCCTCCAGAACAATATGTCACCAGGACATATACAGGATACTACCCTCTACAACATATCCTTCACTATGTCACCAGGACATTTACAGGATACTATCCTCTACAACATAACCTTCACTATGTCCCCAGGACATATACACGATAATACCCTCCACAACACTATGTCACCAGGACATATACAGGATACTACCCTTTACAACATAACCTTCACTATGTCACCAGGACATATACAGGATACCACCCTCCACAACATAACCTACACTATGTCACCAGGACATTTACAGGATACCACCCTCCACAACATAACTTTCACTATGTCACCAGGACATATACAGGATAATACCATCCACAACACTATGTCACCAGGACATATACAGGATACCTCCCTCTACAACACTATGTCATCAGGACATATACAGGATACTATCCTCTACAACATAACCTTCACTATGTCCCCAGGACAAATACACGATCATACCCTCCACAACACTATGTCACCAGGAAATATACAGTATACTACCCTCTACAACATAACCTTCACTATGTCGCCAGGACATATACAGGATACCACCCTCCACAACATAACCTCCACTATGTCATCAGGACATATACAGGATAATACCCTCCACAACACTATGTCACCAGGACATATACAGGATACCACCCTATACAACATAACCTGCACTGTGACACGAGAACATATATAGGATAATACCCTCTACAACATTTCCTTCACTATGTCACCAGGACATATACATGATACTAACCTCCATAACATAACCTTCACTATTTCACCAGGACATATACAGGATACCACCCTCCACAACACTATGCCACCACGACATATATAGGATATTACCCTCCACAACATAACCTTCACTATGTCACCAGGAAATATGCAGGATGCTACCTTCCACTATGTCACCAGGAAAAATATACAGGATACTACACTTCAGAACACTATGTCACCAGGACATATACAGGACACTACCATCCACAACATAAACTTCACTATGTCACCAGGACATATACAGGATACTACCCTCCACAACACTATGTCACCAGGACATATACAATATACTTCCCTCCAGAACACTACGTCACCAGGACATATACAGGATACTACACTCCACAACATAACCTTCACTATGTCATCAGGACATATTCAGGATACAACCCTCCACAACATAACCTTCACTATGTCATCAGGACATATACAGGATACTACCCTCTACAACACAACCTTCACTATGTCACCAGGACAAATACAGGATACTACCCTCCACAACATAACCTTCACTATGTCCCCAGGACATATACAGGATACTACCCTCCACAACACTATGTCACCAGGACATATAAAGGATACTACCCTCCAGAACACTATGTCACCAGGACATATACAGGATAGTACCCTCCACAACACTATGTCACCAGGACATAAACAGGATATTACCCTCCACAACTTAACCTTCACAACTTCACCAGGACATATACAGGATACTACCATCCACAACACTATGTCACCACTACATATACAGGATATTACCCTCCACAACTTAACCTTCACTATGTCACCAGGACATATACAGGAAACTACACTCTACAACATAACATTCACTATGTCCCAAGGACATACACAGGTACTACCCTCCACAACACTATGTCACCAGGACATATACAGGATACTACCCTCCACAATACTATGTCACCAGGACATATACAGGATATTACCCTCCACAACTTAACCTTCACTATTTCACCAGGACATATACAGGATACTACCCTCTACAAAATAACCTTCACTATGTCACCAGGACATATACAGGATACCACCCTCCACAACACTATGTCACCAGGACATATACAGGATACTACCCTCAAGGACACTATGTCACCAGGACATATACAGTACACTACCATCCACAACATAAACTTCACTATGTCACCAGGACATATACAGGATACCACCCTCCACAACAATATGTCACCAGGACATATACAGGATACTACCCTCCAGGACACTATGTCACCAGGACATATACAGGATACAACCCTCCACAACATAACCTTCACTATGTCACCAGGACATGTACAGATACTACCCTCCACAACATAACCTTCACTATGTCACCAGGACACATACAGGATACTACCCTCCACAACATAACCTTCACTATGTCATCAGGACATATACAGGATACTACCCTCTACAACATAACCTTCACTATGTCACCAGGACAAATACAGGATACTACCCTCCACAACATAACCTTCACTATGTCCCCAGGACATATAAAGGATACAACCCTCCAGAACACTGTGTCACCAGGACATATACAGGATAGTACCCTCCACAACACTATGTCACCAGGACATATAAAGGATACAACCCTTCAGAACACTATGTCACCAGGACATATACAGGATAGTACCCTCCACAACACTATGTCACCAGGACATATACAGGATATTACCCTCCACAACTTAACCTTCACTATTTCACCAGGACATATACAGGATACTACCCTCCACAACACTATGTCACCACGACATATACAGGATATTACCCTCCACAACTTAACCTTCACTCTGTCACCAGGACATATACAGGAAACTACACTCTACAACATAACCTTCACTATGTCCCCAGGACATACACAGGATACTACCCTCCACAACACTATGTCACCAGGACATATACAGGATACCACCCTCTACAACATAACCTGCACTGTTTCACGAGAACATATACAGGATAATACCCTCTACAACATTTCCTTCACTATGTCACCAGGACATATACATGATACTAACCTCCATAACACTATGTCACCAGAACATATACAGGATACCACCCTCCACAACACTATGCCACCACGACATATATAGGATATTACCCTCCACAACAAAATCTTCACTATTTCACCAGGACATATACAGAATACTACCCTTTACAACATAACCTTCACTATGTCACTAGGAAATATAAAGGATGCTACCCTCCACTATGTCACCAGGACATATACAGGATACTACCCTTCAGAACACTATGTCACCAGGACATATACAGGATACTACCCTCTACAAAATAACCTTCACTATGTCACCAGGACATATACAGGATATTACCCTCCACAACAAAATCTTCACTATGTCACCAGGACATATACAGGATACCACCCTCCACAACACTATGTCACCAGGACATATACAGGATACTACCCTCCAGGACACTATGTCACCAGGACATATACAGGACACTACCATCCACAACATAAACTTCACTATGTCACCAGGACATATACAGGATACTACCCTCCATAACACTATGTCACCAGGACATATACAATATACTACCCTCCAGAACACTATGTCACCAGGACATATACAGGATACAACCCTCCACAACATAACCTTCACTATGTCACCAGGACATGTACAGGATACTACCCTCTACAACATAACCTTCACTATGTCATCAGGACATATACAGGATAATACCCTCCACAACATTTCCTTCACTATGTCACCAGGACATAAACATGTTACTAACCTCCATAACATAACCTTCACTGTGTCACCAGGACATATACAGGATACCACCCTCCACAACACTATGCCACCACGACATATATAGGATATTACCCTCCACAACATAACCTTCACTATGTCACCAGGACATATACAGGAAAATACCCTCTACAACACTATGTCCCCAGGACATATACAGGATACTACCCTTTACAACATAACCTTCACTATGTCACCAGGAAATATGCAGGATGCTGCCCTCCACTATGTCACCAGGACATATACAGGATACTACCCTTCAGAACACTATGTCACCAGGACATATACAGGATACTACCCTCTACAAAATAACCTTCACTATGTCACCAGGACATATACAGGATATTACCCTCCACAACTTAACCTTTACTATTTCACCAGGACATATACAGGAAACTACACTCCACAACACTATGTCACCACGACATATACAGGATATTACCATCCACAACTTAACCTTCACTATGTCACCAGGACATATACAGGAAACTACACTCTACAACACTATGTCACCAGGACATATACAGGATACTAGCCTTTACTACATAACCTTCACTATGTCACCAGGACATTAACAGGATACTACCCTCCACAACACTTTGTCACCAGGACATATACAAGATACTACCCTCCAGAACACAATGTCTCCAGGACATATACAGGATACAACCCTCCACAACATAACCTTCACTATGTCACCAGGACAAATACAGGATACTACCCTCCACAACATAACCTTCACTGTGTCACCAGGACAAATACAGGATACTACCCTCCACAACATAACCTTCACTGTGTCACCAGGACATATACAGGATACCACCCTCCACAACACTATGCCACCACGACATATATAGGATATTACCCTCCACAACATAACCTTCACTATTTCACCACGACATATATAGGATATTACCCTCTACAACATAACCTTCACTATGTCACCATATACAGGAAAATACCCTCTACAACACTATGTCCCCAGGACATATACAGGATACTACCCTTTACAACATAACCTTCACTATGTCACCAGGAAAAATGCAGGATGCTACCCTCCACTATGTCACCAGGACATATACAGGATACTACCCTCTACAAAATAACCTTCACTATGTCACCAGGACATATACAGGATATTACCCTCTACAACACTATGTCACCAGGACATATACAGGATACCACCCTCTACAACATAACCTTCACTAGTCACCAGGACATATACAGGATACTACCCTCTACAACATAACCTTCACTCTGTCACCAGGACATATACAGGATAATACCCTCCACAACACTATGTCACCAGGACATATACAGGATACCACCCTCTACAACATAACCTGCACTGTGTCACGAGAACATATACAGGATAATACCCTCTACAACATTTCCTTCACTATGTCACCAGGACATATACATGATACTAACCTCCATAACATAACCTTCACTGTGTCACCAGGACATATACAGGATACTACCCTCCAGGACACTATGTCACCAGGACATATACAGGATACTACCCTCCACAACACTATGTCACCACGACATATACAGGATATTACCCTCCACAACTTAACCTTCACTATGTCACCAGGACATATACAGGAAACTACACTCTACAGCACTATGTCAAATCAAATCAAATCAAATCAAATTTATTTATATAGCCCTTCGTACATCAGCTGATATCTCAAAGTGCTGTACAGAAACCCAGCCTAAAACCCCAAACAGCAAGCAATGCAGGTGTAGAAGCACGATGGCTAGGAAAAACTCCCTAGAAAGGCCAAAACCTAGGAAGAAACCTAGAGAGGAACCAGGCTATGTGGGGTGGCCAGTCCTCTTCTGGCTGTGCCGGGTGGAGATTATAACAAAACATGGTCAAGATGTTCAAATGTTCATAAATGACCAGCATGGTCGAATTATAATAAGGCAGAATAGTTGAAACTGGAGCAGCAGCACAGTCAGGTGGACTGGGGACAGCAAGGAGTCATCATGTCAGGTATTCCTGGGGCATGGTCCTATTGCTCAGGTCAGTTGAAACTGGAGCAGCAGCACAGCCAGGTGGACTGGGGACAGCAAGGAGTCATCATGTCAGGTAGTCCTGGGGCATGGTCCTAGGGCTCAGGTCCTCCGAGAGAGAGAAAGAGAGAAGGAGAGAATTAGAGAACGCACACTTAGATTCACACAGGACACCGAATAGGACAGGAGAAGTACTCCAGATATAACAAACTGACCCTAGCCCCCCGACACATAAACTACTGCAGCATAAATACTGGAGGCTGAGACAGGAGGGGTCAGGAGACACTGTGGCCCCATCCGAGGACACCCCCGGACAGGGCCAAACAGGAAGGATATAACCCCACCCACTTTGCCAAAGCACAGCCCCCACAACACTAGAGGGATATCTTCAACCACCAACTTACCATCCTGAGACAAGGCTGAGTATAGCCCACAAAGACCTCCGCCACGGCACAACCCAAGGGGGGGGGGGGGCGCCAACCCAGACAGGATGACCACATCAGTGACTCAACCCACTCAGGTGACGCACCCCCTCCAGGGACGGCATGAGAGAGCCCCAGTAAAGCCAGTGACTCAGCCCCTGTAATAGGGTTAGAGGCAGAGAATCCCAGTGGAAAGAGGGGAACCGGCCAGGCAGAGACAGCAAGGGCGGTTCGTTGCTCCAGAGCCTTTCCGTTCACCCTCCCACTCCTGGGCCAGACTACACTCAATCATATGACCCACTGAAGAGATGAGTCTTCAGTAGAGACTTAAAGGTTGAGACCGAGTTTGCGTCTCTGACATGGGTAGGCAGACCGTTCCATAAAAATGGAGCTCTATAGGAGAAAGCCCTGCCTCCAGCTGTTTGCTTAAAAATTCTAGGGACAATTAGGAGGCCTGCGTCTTGTGACCGTAGCGTCACCAGGACATATACAGGATACTACCCTTCAGAACACTATGTCACCAGGACATATACAGGATACTACCCTCTACAAAATAACCTTCACTATGTCACCAGGACATATACAGGATACTACCCTTCAGAACACTATGTCACCAGGACATATACAGGATATTACCCTCCACAACACTATGTCACCACGACATATGCAGGATATTACCCTCCACAACTTAACCTTCACTATGTCACCAGGACATATACAGGAAACTACACTCTACAACACTATGTCACCACGACATATGCAGGATATTACCCTCCACAACTTAACCTTCACTATGTCACCAGGACATATACAGGAAACTACACTCTACAACACTATGTCACCAGGACATATACAGGATACTAGCCTTTACAACATAACCTTCACTATGTCACCAGGACATTAACAGGATGCTACCCTCTACAACACTATGTCACCAGGACATATACAGGATACCACCCTCTTCGTCACCAGGACATATACAGGATACAACCCTTTTCGTCACCGGGACATATACAGGATACTACCCTCCACAACACTATGTCACCAGGACATATACAGGATACTAGCCTTTACAACATAACCTTCACTATGTCACCAGGACATTAACAGGATGCTACCCTCTACAACACTATGTCACCAGGACATATACAGGATACTACCCTCTACAACACTGTGTCACCAGGACATATACAGGATACTACCCTCCACAGAACTATTTCACCAGGACATATACAGGATACTACACTCCACAACACTATGTCACCAGGACATATACAGGATACTACACTCCACAACACTATATCACCAGGACATATACATGATACTAACCTCCACAACAAAACCTTCACTATGTCACCAGGACATATACAGGATACTACCCTCCAGAACACCATGTCACCAGGACATATACAGGATACTACCCTCTACAACATAACCTTCACTATGTCACCAGGACATATACAGGATGCTACCCTCTACAACATAACCTTCACTATGTCACCAGGACATATACAGGATGCTACCCTCCACTATGTCACCAGGACATATATAGGATACTACCCTCCACAACACTATGTCAACAGGATATATGCAGGATACTACCCTCCAGAACACTATGTCACCAGGACATATACAGTATACTACCCTCCACAACATAACCTTCACTATGTCACCAGGACATATACAGGATACTACCCTCTACAACACTATGTCACCAGGACATATACAGGAAACTACACTCTACAACACTATGTCACCAGGACATATACAGGAAACTACCCTCCACAACATAACCTTCACTCCAAATCAAAACCTACAACCTGATTTTGGACAGAATTACGGAATCACCTGGAAGGCTTACAACTACCAAGGATTATTATTCCTATACAGGAAACGCTTTGGAAAACAACAGAAACCTGGAACTGAGTGAGTAATGTTTAGTCTGAAGCTATATTTTATTTCCTAAAGCCAAGAAGAAAAATACATTACATTACTTTTTCAGGACTGAATCCTCAAATAAGGCTGCCAAGCTTGATACAACTTCAATTAGCACTCACGTGTCAAGTGAGAGGTTTCAAAGCCCTTTAGCCCAACAATGGCAGGAGAGTCACACTGTCTACTCCAACCAAATGGAGAGGCCTTAGAAGCTGCCTCCCGCTGTTCAGAGGTAATTAAAATACAGTACCCTGTGTATGTAAAGAATGATAAGACACGAAAAGATCACAAAATGAAGCTGCTTATGGAAAATCAAGAGACACTTTTTGCTGACTATTATAAAAATGGGAACATCAGTAACCTCATCTTGCACTAGCACTGAAGGGAGTGATTGAAAAAGCTTCTTCTACTTTCCTCAACGCACAAGTTATCTCCACGAAAAGACTTCCACCCTGCTACCATACAGCAGGTAAACGCAAGTATTTCCCGTGACTGTGCCTCAAAACCAAATGTTTACCTGTTTTCCTGGCCCACCACTCCACCCTGGACTTGAACAGCCTCTATGACCAGGTCCACCTATACAAGGCAGCAGTGACCACCTTCGCACGGACCTTAAAGGACATCGCTCTCGAACGCAGCCCCAACACTTCACACAGGAACAAGAGATCAATAGACACCCCGTCCAGACCAGCGAGACACTCTCCCAGACCTGCGGGATCCCCCCCTCCCCGGACCTACACAAAGAGGACCCATGCCCATAGAGGACCAACATCCTGACCACAACACCACCAGCCACATCCCCACCCCAACCAATCAACACCCCCCCCCCCAAGTCAACCATGCCCACACCCCATTTAGGCACCCTCAGATCAGAACTATGCCCCTCCTGCCCACCCAATGCACAACACCCCCGCTGAGAGGTTCTCAACATGGAAGTCACACATACGCCCAGGCCGTGAGCGGGCAAACAGGCCCAATCCCCACTCTTACAATAGCCCAGTGTAATCCAGAAAAGAGACTTAAATTCTACAAAGAGAGCGAAAGAGAGAGACAGAGAAACAGAGACAGAGAGAGACAGAGAGACAGACTGCTGAGAGAGAGAGAGAGAGAGAGAGAGAGAGAGAGAGAGAAAATTCTATAACCACCTAAAAGGAAGCGATTCCCAAACCTTCCATAACAAAGCCATCACCTACAGAGAGATGAACCTGGAGAAAAGTCCCTTAAGCAAGCTGGTCCTGGGGCTCTGTTCACAAACACACCCCACAGAGCCCCAGGACAGCAACACTATTAGACCCAACCAAATCATGACAAAACCAAAAGATAGTTACTTGACACATTGGAAAGAATTAACAAAAAACAGAGAAAACTAGAATGCTATTTGGCCCTAAACAGAGAGTACATAGTGGCAGAATACCTGACCACTGTGACTGACCCAAACTTAAGGAAAGCATTGACTATGTACAGACTCAGTGAGCATAGCCTTGCTATTGAGAAAGGCCGCCGTAGGCAGACATGGCTCTCAAGAGAAGACGGGCTATGTGCACACTGCCCACAAAATGAGGTGGAAACTGAGCTGCACTTCCTAACCTCCTGCCCAATGTATGACCATATTAGAGACACATATTTCCCTCAGATTACACAGATCCACAAAGAATTCAAAAACAAACCCGATTATGATGAACTCCCATATCTACTGGGTGAAATACCACAGTGCGACTTCACAGCAGCAAGATATGTGACCTGTTGCCACAAGAAAAGGGCAACCAGTGAAGAACAAACACCATTGTAAATACAACCTATATTTATGTTTATTTATTTTCCCTTTTGTACTTTAACCAATTGCACAACGTTACTACACTCTATATATACAGTTGGAAGTTTACATACACTTAGGTTTGAGTCATTAAACTCATTTTTCAACCACTCCACAAATTTCTTGTTAACAAAATATAGTTTTTGCAAGTCGGTTAGGACATCTACTTTGTGCATGACACAAGTCATTTTTCCAACAATTGTTTACAGACAGATTATTTCACTGTATCACAATTCCAGTGGGTCAGAAGTTAACATACACTAAGCTGAGTGTGCCTTTAAACAGCTTGGAAAATTCCAGAAAAGTATGTCATGGCTTTAGAAGCTTCTGATAGGCTAATTGACATCATTTGAATCAATTGGAGGTGTACCTGTGGATGTATTTCAAGGCCTACCTTCAACATCAGTGCCTATTTGCTTGATATCATGGGAAAATCAAAAGAAATCAGCCAAATCCTCAGAAAAAAAATTGTAGACCTCCACAAGTCTGGTTTATCTTTGGGAGCAATTTCCAAACACCTGAAGGTACCACGTTCATCTGTACAAACAATAGTACGGAAGTATAAACACCATGGGACCACGCAGCCGTTTTACCGCTCAGGAAGGAGACTCGTTCTGTCTCCTAGAGATGAACGTACTTTGGTGCGAAAAGTGCAAATCATTCCCAGAACAACAGCAAAGGACCTTGTGAAGATGCTGGAGGAAACAGGAACAAAAGTATCTATATCCACAGTAAAACGAGTCCTGTATCAACATAACCTGAAAGGCCGCTCAGCAAGACAATTTAAAGGCAATGCTACCAAATAATAATTGAGTGTATGTAAACTTCTGACCCACTGGGATTGTGCTGCAATAAATAATTCTCTCTACTGTTATTCTGACATTTCACATTCTTAAAATAAAGTGGTGAATCTAACTGACCTAAAACAGAATTTTTACTATAATTAAATGTCAGGAATTGTGAAAAACTGAGTTTAAATGTATTTGGCTAAGGTGTATGTAAACCTACGTCACTTGCTTTGGCAGTGTTAACATATGTTTCCCATGCCAATTAAACCCATTGAATTGAATTGACAGAGAGAGAGAGAGATTTAGAGAGAGAGAGACAAAGAGAGGCAGAGAGCGAGCGAGAGAGACAGAGACTACACTACTTCCTCTAGATTTATTTCTGTATTCAAATAAAATCTAATCACATTTTATTGGTCACATATATTATCATATTTAGCAGATGTTACGAAATGCTAGAGTTCCTAGCTCCAAAACCTCAGTAGTGCGTGTGTGCATGTGCACGTGTGTGATGAATGTGTGTGTATGTGCTGAGCGTGTGTGATGAATGTATGTGTATGTGCTGAGCGTGTGTGTTACGTGCATGTGTGTGTGTGTGTGTGTGTAATGAGTGTGTCTTTTCAACTTTTCAGGAAACTTAATCTCTCAGGGAAACAAAGACACAGTGACTCTTCAGCAGTGACATAACTCTAACATCACTCTGTCCTGAGAGACCATCACGCTCTCCTGAATCACCATCACTCTCTGATATCACTCTGTCCTGAAACACCATCACTCTCTAACATCACTCTGTTCTGAATGACCATCACTCTTTCATGATCCCCATCACTCTCTGATATCACTCTGTCCTGAATCACATTCACTCTCTAACATCACTCTGTCCTGAATGACCATCACTCTTTCATGAATCCCCATCACTCTCTGATATCACTCTGTCCTGAATGACCATCACTCTCTAACATCACTCTGTCCTGAATGACCATCACTCTTTCATGAATCACCATCACTCTCTGATATCACTCTGTCCTGAATGACCATCACTCTCTAATATCACTCTGTCCTGAATGACCATCACTCTCTAACATCACTCTGTCCTGAAAAACCATCACTCTCTAACATCACGTTGTCCTAAAACACCATCACTCTGTAACATCGCTCTGTGGTGAATGACCATAACTCTAACATCACACTCACCTGAATCACCATCACTGTCTGACATAACTCTGTCCTGAACCCCAATCACTCCCTAAAATCACTCTTTCCTGAATCACATTCACTCCCTAACATAACTCAGTCCTGAACCCCAATCACTCCCTAAAATCACTCTGTCCTGAATCACATTCACTCCCTAACATAACTCTGTCCTGAACCCCAATCACTCCCTAAAATCACTCTGTCCTGAATCACATTCACTCCCTAACATAACTCTGTCCTGAACCCCAATCACTCCCTAAAATCACTCTGTCCTGAATCACATTCACTCCCTAACATAACTCTGTCCTGAACCCCAATCACTCCCTAACATCACTCTGTCCTGAACCCCAATCACTCCCTAAAATCACTCTGTCCTGAATCACATTCACTCCCTAAAATCACTCTGTCCTGAAACACCATCACTCTCTGACATCACTCTGTCCTGAATTACCATCACTCTCAAACATCACTCTGTCCTGAAACACCATCACTCTGTCCTGAATCAGTCACTCTGTCCAGAAACACCATCACTCTGTCCTGAAACACCATCACTCTGTCCTGAAACACCATCACTCTGTCCTGAATCACCATCACTCTGTCCTGAAACACCATCACTCTGTCCTGAAACACCATCACTCTGTCCTGAAACACCATCACTCTGTCCTGAAACACCATCACTCTGTCCTGAAACACCATCACTCTGTCCTGAATCAGTCACTCTGTCCTGAAACACCATCACTCTGTCCTGAAACACCATCACTCTGTCCTGAAACACCATCACTCTGTCCTGAAACACCATCACTCTGTCCTGAGTCAGTCACTCTGTCCTGAAACACCATCACTCTGTCCTGAATCAGTCACTCTGTCCTGAAACACCATCACTCTGTCCTGAAACACCATCACTCTGTCCTGAAACACCATCACTCTGTCCTGAAACACCATCACTCTGTCCTGAATGACCATCACTCTCTAAAACCACTCTGTCCTGAATCAGCATCACTCTGTCCTGAATGGCCATCACTCTCTGACATCACTCTGTCCTGAAACACCCTCCCTCTCCAACATCACTCAGTCCTGAAACATTATCACTCTCTAACATAATTTAGTCCTGAAACACCATCACTCTGTAACATCAATCTGCCCAAAAACATAATCACTTTCTAACATCACTCTGTCCTGAATCACATTCACTCTCTGACATCACTCTGTCCTGAATGACCATCACTCTCTGACATCACTCTGTCCTGAAAAACCATCACTCTCTGACATCACTCTGTCCTGAATGACCATCTCTCAAATATCGCTCTGTCCTGAAACACCATCACTCTCTGATATAAATATTTCCTGAATCACCATCACTCTGTCCTAAATCACCATGACTGTCCTGAATGACCATCACTCTCTAACATAACTCTGTCCTGAATGACCATCACTCTCTAACATCACTCTGTCCTGAATGACCATCACTCTGTCCTGAATGACCATCACTCTGTCCTGAATGACCATCACTCTCTAACATCACTCTGTCCTGAATGACCATCATTCTGTCCTGAATCACCATCACTCTCTAACATCACTGTGTCCTGATACACCATCACTCTCTGACAACACTCAGTCCAACACACAGTTGTGTTGTGACGAGGTAAGGGTGAATAACGAAGATAGACCTATTTGGTAAAAGCCAATTCCATATTATGGCAAGAACAGCTCAAATAACCAAAGAGAAACAACAGTCCATCATTACTTTAACACATGAAGGTATGTGAAAACAGAATATTTCAAAATCTTTGAATTTAATTTCAAGTGCATCAACCGCTGTGATGAACTGGCTCTCATGAGACCGCCACAGGAAAGGAAGACCCAGAGTTACGTCTGCTGCAAAGGATAAGTTCATTAGAGTAAACTGCACCTCAGATTGCAGCCCAAATAAATGTTTCACAGAGTTCAAGTAACAGATACATCTCAATGCTAACCTCTTCAGAGGAGACTGCATGAATCAGGCCTTCATGGTCGAAGTGCTGCAAAGAAACCACTACTAAAGGACACCAATAAGAAGAAGAGACCGGCTTGGGTCAAAAAACACAAGCAATGGACGTTTGAAAAGTGGAAATCTGTCCTTTGGTCTGATGAGTCCAAATTTGAGATTTTTGGTTCCAACCGCCGTGTCTTTGTGAGATGCAGAGTAGGTGAACAAATTATTTCTACATGTGTGAACCATGGAGGAGGAGGTGTGATGGTGTGGGGGTGCATTTCTGGTGACACGGTCTGTGATTTACTTAGAATTCAAGGCACACTTAACCAGCATGGTTACCACAGCATTCTACAGCGATACGCCATCCCATCTGGTTTGGGCTTTGTGGGACTATCATTTGTTTTTCAACAGGACAATGACATGACACACCTGTAGGCCGTGTAAGAGCTATTTGACCAATAAAGAGAGTGATGGTGCTGCATCAGATGACCTGGTCTCCACATTCAAAGAACTTTAACCCAGTTGAGATGGTTTGGGATGAGTTGGACCGAAGAACAAAGGAAATGCAGCCAACAAATGCTCAGCATATGTGGGAACTGCTTCAAGACTGTTGGAAAAGCATTCCTCATGAAGCTGGATGAGAGAATGCCAAGAGTGTGCAAAGCTGTCAATTAAGGCAAAGGGTGGTTACTTTGAAGAATCTCAAATATGACATTTATTTTGGCATATTTAACACTTTTTTGGTTACTACATGATTTCATAGTTTTGATGTCTTCATTATTCTACAATGTAGGAAATAGTAAAAATAAAGAAAAACCATTGAATGAGTAGGTGTGTCCAAACTGTTGACTGGTACTATGTGATGTTAGTTGTTGGTAGGGAGGGGCTGTGTTGTGTAGTCGGCTCCAGGGAGCCACAAGGGTGTTTCAGTGAATACTGGTGACATACTGTGACATGTGTGTGGGCTGATAGAGAGGGAGGGATAGAGAGAGGGAGGGATAGAGAGAGGGAGGGAGAGAGGGAGGGATGTATGGAGAGAGGGATGGAGAAAGGGAGAGAGGGAGGGATGGATGGATGGAGGGAGGGAGGGAGGGAGGGAGGGAGGGAGGGAGGGAGGGAGGGAGGGAGGGAGGGAGGGAGGGAGGGAGGGAGAAAGTCACGGAGGGAGGGAGGGAGGGAGGGCTGTCTCATATAACATTGAGACTAAGACATAACTCAGGAGGGGCAGCTCATCTGGAGTGGCTTCTAGCGGGGTGGGGGGGTGAGGTGTGGGGATGGGGTTGATGGACTGCAGCGCCACTTCTCCTCCCGTCCGGTGGATTTACGGCGTGGGGCTGCTGACGGGCGTGGGGCAGTAAACAGGGCGGCGGGGCATATTTCACAGCGAGCTGGGTTTTATGAAGAACACTGGGGCGGCCCGCCGCGGCCCCGCGTGACGGATGGAGAAAGACGTATGACAAGCTTCATCATTGTTTGTAAATCTTAACTGTTCCCGCTCACTAACTCTGTGGGGGGGAGGGGGCATCCTGAAGGTTATTTGGCTGCTTGGTGGGTGTGTGTGTTTGGCCAACTGATTACCTGCTCTGCTGGGGGAAATAAATACCGGGAGCGGGCCAGGGAGAGAGCTGTCTCTCTCTCGTTCTCCCTCTCTCACTCTAACACAAACACACGTACACACACCATGTTCACAACCCTTCTAATGTACTCATGTCTCAATACAGAAGGAAAGATCAAATATCTTTATTTTGATAACAAATTCTAACAACATGCCATTCTAAAAAGACAGAGAATATTATTCTGTGTCTAGAAGACTGAAGTGCCTTTCTTCAACTGAACATAATAGCCACATTACTGTCACATAACAAGACCCTCTAGCCAGCATCTTCTCACACAACAAGACCCTCTAGCCAGCATCTTCTCACACAACTAGACCCTCTAGACAGCATCTTCTCACATAACAAGACCTTCTAGCCAGCGTCTTCTCACATAACACACTCTAGCTTGAATCTTATCACAAAAAAAAAACCTGTAGCCAGCATCTTCTCACATAACAAGACTCTTTAGCCAGCGTCTTCTCACATAACAAGATACTCTAGCCAGCATCTTCTCACATAACAAGACCCTCTAACCAGCGTCTTCTCACATAACAAGACCCTCTAGCCAGCATCTTCTCACATAACAAGACCCTCTAGCCAGCATCTTCTCACACAAATAGACCCTCTAGCCAGCGTCTTCTCACATAACAAGTACCTCTAGCCAGCATCTTCTCATAAACAAGACCCTCCAGCCAGTGTCTTCTCAGATAACAAGATCCTCCAGTCAGCGTCTTCTCACATAATAAGACCCTCTAGCCATCGTCTTCTCACATAACAGGACCCTCCAGCCAGCGTCTTCTCACATAACAACAGCCTCTAGCCAGCGTCTTCTCACATAACAAGAACGTCTAGCCAGTGTCTTCACACTTAACAATACCCTCTAGCCAGCGTCTTCTCCCATGACAAGACCTTCTAGCCAGCGTCTTCTCACATAACAAGACCCTCTAGCCAGCGTCTTCTCACAAAACAAGACACTATAGACAGCGTCTTCTCACATAACAAGAACCTCTAGCCAGCGTCTTCTCACTTAACAAGACCATCTAGCAAGTGTCATCTCACATAACAGGAACCTCTAGCAGGAATCTCCTGTCTTCTCACATGGCTAAAGAGTGTGGGCTATACTCGGCCTTGTCTCATAAGACGCTCTAGCTTGAATCTTATCGTATAACAACACCCTCTAGCCAGCATCTTCTCACATAACAAGATGCTCTAACTTGAATCTTATCGCATAACATCACCCTCTAGCCAGCGTCTTCTCACATAACAAGACCCTCTTGCCAGCGTCTTCTCACATAACAAGACTCTCTAGCCAGCATCTTCTCACATAACAAAAGTCTTCATTCAGCGTCTTCATTCTACTATTCTACAGTGACTCGGTCTATAAAAAAGTGGTCAGATGAAGCAGATGCTAAACTACAGGACTGTTTTGCTAGCATAGACTGGAGCATGTTCCGGGATTGAAGAGGACACCACATCAGTCACTGGCTTTATCAATAAGTGCATCGAGGATGTCGTCCCCACAGCGACTGTACTTACATACCCCAACCAGAAGCCATGGATTACAGGCAACATTTGCTCTGAGCTAATGTCGAGGGTCAGGGGAGTGACAGCTAGGTGGAATGTCGAGGGTCAGGGGAGTGCCAGCTAGGTGGAATGTCGAGGGTCAGGGGAGTGCCAGCCAGGTGGAATGTCGAGGGTAAGGGGAGTGCCAGCCAGGTGGAATGTAGAGGGTCAGGGGGAGTGCCAGCTAGGTGGAACGTTGAGGGTCAGGGGAGTGCCAGCTAGGTGGAATGTCGAGGGTCAGGGGGAGTGCCAGCTAGGTGGAATGTCGAGGGTCAGGGAAGTGCCAGCTAGGTGGGATGTCGAGGGTCAGGGGAGTGCCAGCCAGGTGGAATGTCGAGGGTAAGGGGAGTGCCAGCTAGGTGGAATGTCGAGGGTCAGGGGAGTGCCAGCCAGGTGGAATGTTGAGGGTAAGGGGAGTGCCAGCTAGGTGGAATGTCGAGGGTCAGGGGAGTGCCAGCCAGGTGGAATGTTGAGGGTAAGGGGAGTGGCAGCTAGGTGGAATGTCGAGGGTCAGGGGAGTGCCAGCTAGGTGGAATGTCGAGGGTCAGGGGAGTGCCAGCTAGGTGGAATGACAAAGAGTCAGGGGAGTGCCAGCCAGGTGGAATGTCAAGGGTCAGGGGAGTGCCAGCCAGGTGGTATGTCGAGGGTCAGTGGAGTGCCAGCCAGGTGGAATGTCGAGGGTCAGGGGAGTGCCAGCTAGGTGGAATGTCGAGGGTCAGGGGAGTGCCAGCTCGGTGGAATGTCGAGGGTCAGGGGAGTGCCAGCTAGGTGGAATGTCGAGGGTCAGGGGAGTGCCAGCTAGGTGGAATATCAAAGGGTCAGGGGAGTGCCAGCCAGGTGGAATGTCAAGGGTCAGGGGAGTGCCAGCCAGGTGGTATGTCGAGGGTCAGTGGAGTGCCAGCCAGGTGGAATGTCGAGGGTCAGGGGAGTGCCAGCTAGGTGGAATGTCGAGGGTCAGGGGAGTGCCAGCCAGGTGGAATGTCGAGGGTCAGGGGAGTGCCAGCTCGGTGGAATGTCGAGGGTCAGGGGAGTGCCAGCTAGGTGGAATGTCGAGGGTCAGGGGAGTGCCAGCTAGGTGGAATGTCAAAGGGTCAGGGGAGTGCCAGCCAGGTGGAATGTCAAGGGTCAGGGGAGTGCCAGCCAGGTCGTATGTCGAGGGTCAGTGGAGTGCCAGCCAGGTGGAATGTCGAGGGTCAGGGGAGTGCCAGCTAGGTGGAATGTCGAGGGTCAGGGGAGTGCCAGCTAGGTGGAATGTTGAGGGTCAGGGGGAGTGCCAGCTAGGTGGAATGTCGAGGGTCAGGGGAGTGCCAGCCAGGTGGAATGTTGAGGGTCAGGGGAGTGCCAGCTAGATGGAGGCATTGTATTCCTGGTGTTCTGAGGGTTAGGTATGGCACAGGGGAACAGACAGAGGGGAGATAAGTATCCGGCACTAGTTGCGCAGCTGGTACCGCTGTTGCTGACAAACACAGCGGCCTGTTGATTGGGGAGGAAGAAGAAGGAGGAGGAAGCCAGGTATTATACCATCTCTATCTAAGAGGAAGCACCAGGGACACCACCCAGCCTGGTATTATACCACCTCTATCTAAGAGGAAGCACCAGGGACACCACCCAGCCTGGTATTATACCACCTCTAACTAAGAGGAAGCACCAGGGACACCACCCAGTCTGGTATTATACCACCTCTAACTAAGAGGAAGCACCAGGGACACCACCCAGCCTGGTATTATACCACCTCTATCTAAGAGGAAGCACCAGGGACACCACCCAGCCTGGTATTATACCACCTCTATCTACGAGGAGGCACCAGGGACACCACCCAGCCTGGTATTATGTGTGGGGTGTGTGTGGAGAGTAGGCGGAGATGGATGGTCGAGAAGGTGAACTCTGAATCTGTCCCTGTTACCCACTGGCTGACTGGCTGGCTGGCTTCCTCTCTGATACACACCGACTGACTGACAGGCTGACAGGCTGGCTGACTGGTTGGCTGACTGGCTAGTGACTTTTACTAGGAGGTAATTGCTATTTGATGAATTGTTAACTAACTATTTAAATCTGTAATAAAACAAATGATATTAACAGAGGTTTCAACAAGAACCTATAAGCCTTCATCTGAATGTCTACAGCTGCTGAAGTGCTTCAACACAGCTGATAAAATGCTGCTGAAGTGCTTCAACACAGCTGATAAAATACTGCTGAAGTGCTTCAACACAGCTGATAAAATACTGCTGAAGTGCTTCAACACAGCTGATAAAATGCTGCTGAAGTGCTTCAACACAGCTGATAAAATGCTGCTGAAGTGCTTCAACACAGCTGATAAAATACTGTTGAAGTGTTTCAACACAGCTGATAAAATACTGCTGAAGTGCTTCAACACAGCTAATAAAATACTGCTGAAGTGTTTCAACACAGCTAATAAAATACTGCTGAAGTGTTTCAACACAGCTGATAAAATACTGCTGAAGTGTTTCAACACAGCTGATAAAATACTGCTGAAGTGTTTCAACACAGCTGATAAAATACTGCTGAAGTGCTTCAACACAGCTAATAAAATACTGCTGAAGTGCTTCAACACAGCTGATAAAATACTGTTGAAGTGCTTCAACACAGCTGATAAAATACTGCTGAAGTGCTTCAACACAGCTGATAAAATACTGCTGAAGTGCTTCACCACAGCTGATAAAATACTGCTGAAGTGCTTCAACACAGCTGATAAAATACTGCTGAAGTGCTTCAACACAGCTAATAAAATACTGCTGAAGTGCTTCAACACAGCTGATAAAATACTGTTGAAGTGCTTCAACACAGCTGATAAAATACTGCTGAAGTGCTTCAACACAGCTGATAAAATACTGCTGAAGTGCTTCACCACAGCTGATAAAATACTGCTGAAGTGCTTCAACACAGCTGATAAAATACTGCTGAAAAGACCCACAGTACAAATGGCAACAAAACTTAGACTTTTGACGATATTTTATTGTATATATTTTATTGAGCATTTGGCTTGCAGTGCAGACGGATGTAACCTACCCCACTTTCTAGTCTGGATTCAACTTCATGGGCTAGAGAGTCAGTAGGAATGTACAGTACCAGTCAAAAGTTTGAACACTCATTCAAGAGGTTTTCTTTATTTTTACTATTTCCTACAATGTAGAATATTAGTGAAGACATCAAAACTATGAAATAAAACATGGAATCACGTAGTAACCAAAAAAGTGTTAAACAAATCAATATATATTTACATTTCAGATTCTTGATGGCAGCTTTGTACACTCTTGGCATTCTCTCAACCAGCTTCACATGGAATGCTTAACAACAGCCTTGAAGGAGTTGTCACATATGCTGAGCACTTGTTGGCTCATTTTCCTTCACTCTGCGGTCCAATTAATCTCAAGCCATCTCAATTGGGTTGAGGTCAGGTGATTGTGGAGGCCAGGTCATCTGATGCAGCACCATCACTGTCATTCTTGGTAAAATAGCCCTTACACAGCCTGGAGGGGGATTGTTCTGTTGAAAAACAAATGATAGTCCCACTAACCACAAATCAGATGAGATGGCGTATCGCTGCAGAATGCTGTGGTAGCCATGCTGGTTAAGTCTACCTTGAATTCTAAATAAATCACTGACAGTGTCACCAGCAAAGCACCCCCACACCATCACACCTCCTCCTCCATGCTTCATGGTGGGAACCACATATGCGGAGATCATTCGTTCACCTACTCTGCGTCTCACAAAGACACGCGGTTGGAACCAAAAATCTCAAATTTGGACTCATCGGACCAAAGGACAGATTTCCACAGGTCTAATGTCCATTGTTTGTCTTTCTTGACCCAAGCCGGTCTCTTCTTATTGGTGACCTATAGTAGTGTTTTTTTTGCAGTAATTCGACCATGAAGGCCTTATTCACACAGTCTCCTCTGAACAGTTGATGTTGAGATGTGTCTGTGACTTCAACACTGTCAAGCATTTATTTGGGCTGCAATCTGAGGTGCAGTTAACTCTAATGAATGTATCCTCTGCAACAGAGGTAACTCTGGGTCTTCCTTTCCTGTGGCGGTCTCATGAGAGACAGTTTCATCACAGCGGTTGATGGTATTTCAGAACCTTGTGGTCATTTTTCAAAACTCTAGACACAAAACTCAAAATGGTCATCACTTGTAACACAGGCTGTCCAATGTTCAAAACATTGTGTTGTGCATTCATATCTTTAAAGAAACCTTGCACTTGCAGAATCATTGGTTCAAATAACTAATTTATCATGAAATACCATAGGAACATTCATTTAGATCACCCACACACAAGATACCGATAGTTTCACTGTGTAGTTGTTCATCATTAAATATTTTAGTACAAAATATGTGATACAGGTTTCATTATGGTACTACACGTAAATACATCACTGTAAAATGACTAGTAGAGAGAATACTACAGACACAGTGGAATCATTGAACAAAATATTACATTTATTGATGAAATACAATAAAATCCCTAATAGGTTTCTGTGAATCAAAGCAGAAATAATTAGCTACAAAAAAAGAAAAAAACTACAGTAAAACATCACTGCAGTGTTCCTCACCTGGCTTACTGTAAAACATCACTGCAGTGTTCCTCACCTGGCTTACTGTAAAACATCACCTGGCTTACTGTAAAACATCACCTGGCTTACTGTAAAACATCACTGCTGTGTTCCTCACCTGGCTTACTGTAAAACAACATCACCTGGCTTACTGTAAAACATCACTGCTGTGTTCCTCACCTGGCTTACTGTAAAACAACATCACCTGGCTTACTGTAAAACATCACTGCTGTGTTCCTCACCTGGCTTACTGTAAAACATCACCTGGCTTACTGTAAAACATCACTGCTGTGTTCCTCACCTGGCTTACTGTAAAACATCACCTGGCTTACTGTAAAACATCACTGCTGTGTTCCTCACCTGGCTTACTGTAAAACATCACTGCAGTGTTCCTCACCTGGCTTACTGTAAAACATCACTGCAGTGTTCCTCACCTGGCTTACTGTAAAACATCAACTGCAGTGTTCCTCACCTGGCTTACTGTAAAACATCACTGCAGTGTTCCTCACCTGGCTTACTGTAAAACATCACTGCAGTGTTCCTCACCTGGCTTACTGTAAAACATCACCTGGCTTACTGTAAAACATCACTGCTGTGTTCCTCACCTGGCTTACTGTAAAACATCACTGCAGTGTTCCTCACCTGGCTTACTGTAAAACATCACTGCAGTGTTCCTCACCTGGCTTACTGTAAAACATCACCTGGCTTACTGTAAAACATCACTGCTGTGTTCCTCACCTGGCTTACTGTAAAACATCA
>NC_092176.1:47462991-47490491 GCF_045791955.1 Oncorhynchus clarkii lewisi | reverse complement strand
CTCAGCTTCCCTGTCAAATCTAAACAGTATATTTGACCTCTCAGCTTCCCTATCAAATCTAAACAGTATATTTGACCTCTCAGCTTCCCTGTCAAATCTAAACAGTATATTTGACCTCTCAGCTTCCCTATCAAATCTAAACAGTATATTTGACCTCTCAGCTTCCCTGTCAAATCTAAACAGTATATTTGACCTGTCAGCTTCCCTGTCAAACCTAAACAGTATATTTGACCTCTCAGCTTCCCTATCAAATCTAAACAGTATATTTGACCTCTCAGCTTCCCTGTCAAATCTAAACAGTATATTTGACCTCTCAGCTTCCCTGTCAAATCTAAACAGTATATTTGACCTCTCAGCTTCCCTGTCAAATCTAAAAATATCAAGCAGACAGCCTAAGAAAATTAACATCAATGACAAATGGTTTGATGAAGCAAAAACAGGTTGAGACATTTTTGCTAATTTATTAAAACTAAAAAACAGAAATCTCACATTTACAAAAGTATTCAGACCCATTACTCAGTACTTTGTTGAAGCACCTTTGGCAGCAATTACAGCCTCAAGTCTTCTTGGGTATGAGGCTACAAGCTTGGCACACCTGTATTTGGGGAGTTTCTCCCATTCTTCTCTGCAGATCCTCTCAAGCTCTGTCAGGTTGGATGAGGAGCGTTGCTGCACAGCTATTTTCAGGTCTCCAGAGATGTTCGATCGGGTTCAAGTCCGGGCTCTGGCAGGGCCACAAAGACATTTCGATACTTGTCAAATCAAATCAAATTTTATTGGTCACATACACATGCTTAGCAGATGTTATTGCGAGTGTAGCAAAATGCTTGTGCTTCTAATTCCGACAGTGCAGCAATATCTAACAAGTAATCTAACAATTCCACAACAACGACCTAATACACACAAATCTAAGTAAAGGAATGGAATAAACCACTCCTGTGTTGTCTAAGCTGTGTGCTTAGGGTTGTTGTCCTGTTGAAAGGTGAACCTTCACCCCAGTCTGTTAATAAATACATGTTGTGTTAATTTTGGCATGTTTACGTGACTACGTGCCAGAGTTAGCAAGCACATAATAAGTCAATAGGGCTAACTGGCTAGCTACTATTATTGTTAGCTAGCAAGATAGCCACAAAAAAATTGTTGTTAGCTAGCTTGCATAATATTAGTTTTAGGTCATGTTAAGTAGCTGGCTAGATTATTATGATTCACATATCTAGCTGATAATTATGGAGTACAACGCTTGTTTGTGTATATACAATTAAATTTACAATTTACAATATCAAACAAGATAATATAAATTATAAAACAGTTATGTATATTCTTCTGTATATCAAATTATATATACATGAACTTAATTTCCTTTAAAGACTCAGACATTAGTTAGAATCGTTGCTATTGTTGCCATTGTCCAACAACCATGTGAGCCTGTTCACCCCGCTATCATCATGATCTTTCATCTAAGAAATGAGTGCTCTTCGATACTGAACAGTACTGTCTTTCCAAGCCAGTCGGAAGACTTCTAGTTTAGTGGAGCTCCATTTCCATTCCAATTTGTCTGGAAGCTTGCTTCAGGGCTCGGGTATTTTCTGCATACCAGGGAGCTCATTTCTTGTGACAAATGGTTTTTGTTTTTAGGAGTGCGACTGCATCTAGGGTACTAAATAAGGTGGCTAACTGATTGTTGTTCCTATGTCCTTGAGTAGGTGAAGGTAGTCTGGAAGGACATTATGAATTTATATTTATGGCTTTTTATAATCCTTGATTGGGGTCTGAGCGGATCATTTGTTGTGATTGCAAATGTAATTAAATGATAGTCCGATTATGAGGAAAAACATTTAGATCCACAATATTTATTCCACGGGACAAAACTAGATCCACGGTATGACTATGGAAATCTTTAGGTCTGGAGAAATGTTGGAGTGGGTCTGTGGACTTTTCCATGTGAATATTGAAGTCACCAAAAATGTGAATACTATCTGCCATGACAACAAGGTCCGCTGGGAATTCAGGGAACTCAGCGATGAAAACGGTATACGGCCCAGAAGGCCTGTAAGCAATAGCTATAAAAAGTGATTAAGTAGGCTGCATAGATTTCATGACTAAAAGTTTAAAAGATGAAAACGCAGTCATTTTCTTTTTTTTATATAAAAATTTGCTGTCATAAATGTTGTTAATATTTTCAAATAATATCCCTATCTATACTCACCAGTTTTAGCCTCAGCCAGTACCATCTGTAGATTACCGTGTACGTCAGTAGCCCTGCCCCCTGGTTACCACTGTATGACCAGATAAATAAAGAAAGAAAGAAAGAAAGAAAGAAAGAAAGAAAGAAAGAAAGAAAGAAAGAAAGAAAGAAAGAAAGAAAGAAAGAAAGAAAGAAAGAAAGAAAGAAAGAAAGAAAGAAAGAAAGAAAGAAAGAAAGAAAGAAAGAAAGAAAGAAAGAAAGAAAGAAAGAAAGAAAGAAAGAAAGAAAGAAAAGTAAGTCAGTCAGTCAGTCAGTCAGTCAGTCAGTCAGTCAGTCAGTCAGTCAGTCAGTCTGTCTGTCTGTCTGTCTGTCTGTCTGTCTGTCTGTCTGTCTGTCTGTGTCTACTCAGCTCCCAGGCCTCTAGAAGGGTTTTAAATGTCTCTTTTATGGAATGTGATTTCTGTCAGGCAGTAATCAGTCACCCTGTGTTGTCTGGCCCCTCAGCTCTTCGACAGTTTAATAAACTGTTTTTAACACACCCTGCTACAGTGACGTATTGGCTCTGACAAATACTACTCAGATGGAAGTAGTTTTTCACTTGGAGTACACTTCACATTGGCAGAGTTGGATGAAAAAAACACAGACTCACGGTTCCTTATAATGTACATCTGTGTACCATGCACAATGCATATTCCACTGCGCTAACTAGCCTGTCCAACTAATAGAGTATACTAACTAACCTGTCTAACTGATAGAGTACACTAACTAACCTGTCTAACTAATAGAGTGCACTAACTAACCTGTCTAACTAATAGAGTACACTAACTAACCTGTCTAACTAATAGAGTACACTAACTAACCTGTCCAACTAAGAGTACACTAACTAACCTGTCTAACTGATAGAGTACACTAACTAACCTGTCTAACTGATAGAGTACACTAACTAACCTGTCTAACTGATAGAGTACACTAACTAACCTGTCCAACTAATAGAGTACACTAACTAACCTGTCCAACTAAGAGTACACTAACTAACTTGTCTAACTAATAGAGTGCACTAACTAACCTGTCTAACTGATAGAGTACACTAACTAACCTGTCTAACTAATAGAGTACACTAACTAACCTGTCCAACTAATAGAGTACACTAACTAACCTGTCTAACTGATAGAGTACACGAACTAACCTGTCCAACTAAGAGTACACTAACTAACCTGTCTAACTAATAGAGTACACTAACTAACCTGTCTAACTGATAGAGTACACTAACTAACCTGTCCAACTAATAGAGTACACTAACTAACCTGTCTAACTAATAGAGTACACTAACTAACCTGTCTAACTAAAAGAGTACACTAACTAACCTGTCTAACTAATAGAGTACACTAACTAACCTGTCCAACTTATAGAGTACACTAACTAACCTGTCTAACTGATAGAGTACACTAACTAACCTGTCTAACTAATAGAGTACACTAACTAACCTGTCTAACTAATAGAGTACACTAACTAACCTGTCCAACTTATAGAGTACACTAACTAACCTGTCTAACTGATAGAGTACACTAACTAACCTGTCTAACTAATAGAGTACACTAACTAACCTGTCTAACTAATAGAGTACACTAACTAACCTGTCTAACTGATAGAGTACACTAACTAACCTGTCTAACTTAACGTCCCATTCGAAAGACGGCACCCTACACAGGGCAGTGTCCCCAATCACTGGCCTGGGGAATTGGGATATTCTTTAGACCAGAGGAAAGAGTGCCTCCTATTGGCCCTCCAACACCACTTCCAGCAGCATCTGGTCTCCCATCAGGGTCTCTCATCCATGAAAAACCCCAGCATGTCCTCACAGTGCTCCCTCACACAGTAAAAGCCTATTATGTCCTCACAGTGCTCCCTCAGACAGTAAGAGCCTAGCATGTCCTCACAGTGCTCCCTCACACAGTAAGAGCATGTCCTCACAGTGCTCCCTCAGACAGTAAGAGCCTAGCATGTCCTCACAGTACTCCCTCACACAGTAAGAGCATGTCCTTACAGTACTCCCTCAGACAGTAAGAGCATGTCCTTACAGTGCTCCCTCAGACAGTAAGAGCATGTCCTTACAGTACTCCCTCACACAGTAAGAGCATGTCCTTACAGTACTCCCTCACACAGTAAGAGCAAGTCCTTACAGTACTCCCTCATACATTAAGAGCATGTCCTTTTAGTGCTCCCTCATACAGTAAGAGCATGTCCTTACAGTACTCCCTCACACAGTAAGAGCATGTCCTTACAGTACTCCCTCACACAGTAAGAGCATGTCCTTTTAGTGCTCTCTCATACAGTAAGAGCATGTCCTTACAGTACTCCCTCACACAGTAAGAGCATGTCCTGACAGTACTCCCTCACACAGTAAGAGCATGTCCTTACAGTACTCCCTCACACAGTAAGAGCATGTCCTTACAGTACTCCCTCACACAGTAAGAGCATGTCCTTACAGTACTCCCTCACACAGTAAGAGCATGTCCTTACAGTACTCCCTCACACAGTAAGAGCATGTCCTGACAGTACTCCCTCACACAGTAAGAGCATGTCCTTTTAGTGCTCCCTCATACAGTAAGAGCATGTCCTTACAGTACTCCCTCACACAGTAAGAGCATGTCCTTTTAGTGCTCCCTCATACAGTAAGAGCATGTCCTTACAGTACTCCCTCACACAGTAAGAGCATGTCCTGACAGTACTCCCTCACACAGTAAGAGCATGTCCTTACAGTACTCCCTCACACAGTAAGAGCATGTCCTTACAGTACTCCCTCACACAGTAAGAGCATGTCCTGACAGTACTCCCTCACACAGTAAGAGCATGTCCTTACAGTACTCCCTCACACAGTAAGAGCATGTCCTTACAGTACTCCCTCACACAGTAAGAGCATGTCCTTACAGTACTCCCTCACACATTAAGAGCATGTTCTTACAGTACTCCCTCACACAGTAAGAGCATGTCCTCACCATAATCCCTCAAGCAGTAAAAGCCTAGCACGTCCTCACAGTGCTCCCTCACAGAAATAATCTAGCATGTCTTCACAGTGCTCCCTCAAACAGTAAAAGCCTAGCATGTCCTCACAGTGCTCCCTCACAATAAGAATCTAGCATGCCCTCACAGTGCTCCCTCAAAGAGTAAGAGGATGTCCTCACAGTGCTCCCTCAAACTGTAAAAACCAAACAAGTCCTCACAGTGCTCCCTGAATTAGTAAAGGTTTAAAATGTCCTCACAGTGCTCCCTCAAACAGTAAGAGCATGTCCTCACAGTGCTCCCTCATACTGTAAAAGCCTACCATGTCCTCACAGTGCTCACTCACAGTAAAAGCCTACCATGTCCTCACAGTGCTCAATTACAGTAAAAGCCTACCATGTCCTCACAGTGCTCCTTCACAGTAGAAGCCTAGCATGTCCTCACAGTACTCCCTCACAGTAAGAATCTAGCATGTCCTCACAGTGCTCCCTCACAGTAAGAATCTAGCATGTCCTCACAGTGCTCCCTCACAGTAAGAATCTAGCATGTCCTCACAGTGCTCCCTCACAGTAAGAATCTAGCATGTCCTCAGTGCTCCCTCACAGTAAGAGCCTAGCATGTCCTCACAGTGCTCCCTTACAGTAAGAGCATGTCCTCACAGTGATCCCTCACAGTAAGAGCCTAGCATGTCCTCACAGTGCTCCCTCACAGTAAGAATCTAGCATGTCCGCACCGTGCTCCCTCACAGTAAGAGCGTAGTGCTCAGTCTACCAAGCAGTAAGGAGAGTAACATAGATGTTAGTTATACTGCTACTCAGTTCCACTCTCACCTCAGAGCAGGTTAGAGAGACACGTGTGTTTTATAGAGCGGTGTATTCCGAAAGTAGGGGTGATGAAGGTGCTGAGGGTGCTAAGGCACACCCTGAAAAATCATAATATGAATGTTTTGTTTCACAGTCAACCAATCATGTAAATTCGGAGCTATTCGGAGCCCTCCATGTTGTTACAACATTTGGGAGGCACACAGCAATGCGGTACGGATCTCAATTAGGCCTCTGCAATGCCTCCAAAGGCTACGCATCACACATACGTAGCGTCTCCGACCACATTTCAGATCATAATTTGTCTCTAACGGCGCAGTACAACAGTGGTGTGCAGAACGGCATCTCAAAACGCACAACTCGTCGATCCTTGTCAGGGATTGGCTATTGCAGCAGACGACCACACCGGGTTCCACTCCTAACAGCTAAAAACAAGAAGAAGCTGCTCCAATGGGAACGCATTCACCAACACTGGACAAATGAGGAGTGGAAAAACATTACCTGGTCCAAAGAATCCCAGTTCCTGTTGCGTCAGGATTTGTCTTAGCAGCGGTACAGGTTGGTGTACTGGTGTGGAGAATGTTTTCCTGGTACACGTTAGGTCCCTTGATACCAGGTGAGCAACGACAGAACGCCACAGCGTATCTAAACAGTGTTGCTGACCAAACCCAATAGAAGCATGTTTGGGATGAGATGGAACGGGCTGTCGGCAGAATGTAGCGCTGCTCAATCTGCGGCGACCGCGTGATACCATCACGTCAACATGGACCGACATCCCTGTTGAACGTCTCTGACACCTTGTAAAATCCACTCCCCTAAGAATTCAGTTTGTTCTGGAGGAAAATGGGGGTGTCCGACCGGGTACTAGATGTGTGTACCTAATAAACTGTCCAGTGAGTGTATATTCAGTATGCTGTGTTGATATCATCATAAATAAAGTAGCTGATCAGTTCCTTTACTTCTTGTTGTTCAGGGGTCATGATTATAACCTAGTTCTAACTCATCTGGAGTGGCATTGATATTCGGTAATATTGATATATTCTATTATCTCAGGGCCTTGCTGAATCTGATCTGCATACCCTCTCATCACACTGACTCCTCCAGCCTCTCATAACTCTCCCTGGATAGCTGAATTATTCTAAACCATGCTAACTGATTAGCATTGATGCTGTGAGGCGCTTCTCTTCTCGCGCCTGTGGACTATCTCATTAACCTTCCCCATTCAGGCTGCAGACAGGCAGCAGGATGGTGCTCACAGCCACTGATCCCCACAACTAGATGTTGCCATCAGGGCTTGAGACGGGGCAGGGGAAACATATACACCCATAAGGAGACATGGAGGAGTAAAGCAGAAATATAGAGCTCATTTACTTCACGCATGATGGGCTCACCTGGTCTGACACAACAGAGACACATAAAGACAGGGCCGGCTCCAACCATAAGCAACATAAGAAGTTGCTTAGGGCTTTCGGCCGCTATGGGGCCACAGCCACTCGAACCCTGTCGTAAAATAGTAAAAAAAAATAAGGTGGAAGTTCGAAATTCGGTTGTGCATCAGCAGTTTCCCTTGTTATGTCAGTCACTGACAGTCACTCAATTAGCCATGTCAGCAAACCATTTTTAAGTCTAACCAGTTATCTAAACTTGTAGTAATCATGGCTGAATTCCGACTGGGCATGCAGGTCACATGCCCAGGGGAACTGACCACCATAAATTATGGCAAAATGTGTAGAATTTGAGAAAATGTTCTTTATACAGCTAAAATCTTTCTCCGCCCCATGGCAAAATGAGTTTAATTGCAAAAATGCAGCCACATTATCAGCCTGAAAACGTAATCCTGGCACATTTTCCCAGGAAGTTCAAATGTCACAGAAGCTGACGTTTTTCTCAATATATCAGTGGCGATTTTAGCAGGAACTCTTGGTGGGGCAAACAAATATATACAGTGGTAAGAAACAGGACGTGAACCCTTTGGAAATACCGGGATTTCTGCATCAATTGGTCATAACATTTCATCTGATCTTCGTCTAGGTCACAACAATAGACAAACACAGTCTGCTTAAACTAATAACACACAATGATACGTTTTCATGTCTTTATTGAACACACCGTGTAAACATTCACAGTGCATGGTGGGAAAAGTATGTGAACCCTTGGATTTAATAACTGGTTGACCCTCCTTTGGAAGCAATAACCTCAACAAAACGTTTTCTGTAGTTGCGGATCAGACCTCCACAACGGTCAGGAGGAATTTTGGACCATTCCTCTTTACTAAACTGTTTCAGTTCAGAAATATTATTGTGATGTCTGGTGTGAACCACTCTCGAGGTCATGCCACAGCATCTCAATCGAGTTGAGGTCAGGACTCTGACTGGGCCACTACAGAAGGTGTATTTTCTTCTGTTGAAGCCATTTTGTTGTTGATTTACATCTGTGTTTTGGGTCGTTGTCCTGTTGCATCACCCAACATGTGTAGACCTTCAGTTGGCGGACAGATAGCCTTACATTCTCCTGAAAAAATGTATTGATATTCTTGGGAATTCATTTTTCCTTCGATGAGAGCAAGCTGTCCAGGCCCTGAGGCAGCAAAGCAGCCCCAAACCATGATGCTCCTTCCACCACTTTACAGCTGGGATGAGGTTTTGATGTTGGTGTGCTGGGCCTTTTTTCTCCACACATAGTGTTGTGTGATCCTTCCAAACAACTCAACTGTAGTTTCATCTGTCCACGTAATATTTTGCCAGTAGCGCTGTGGAACATCCAGGTGCTCTTTTGCAAACTTCAGACCTGCACCAATGTTTTTTTTTGGACAGCAGTGTCTTATTCCGTGGTGTCCTGCCCTGAACACACTTCTTGTTTAGTGTTTTATGTATCGTAGACTCATCAGAGATGTTAGCATGTTCCAAAGATTTCTGTAAGTCTTTAGCTGACACTCTAGGATTCTTTTCAGGATGGTCATCTTTTCAGGATGGCCACTCCTAAGGAGAGTAGCAACAGTGTTGAACTTTCTCCATTTATAGACAATTTGTCTTACCATGGACTGATGAACATCAAGGCTTTTAGAGATACTTTTGTAACCCTTTCCAGCTTAATGCAATTCAACAATTCTTAATCTTAGGTCTTCTGAGATCTCTTTTGTTCAAGGCATGATTCACATCAGGCAATGCTTCTTCTGAATGGCAAACAAACATTTTGTGGGTGTTTTTTATAGGGCAAGGCAGCTCTAACCAACATCTCCAATCTAGTCTCATTGATTGGACTCCAGGTTAGCTGACTCCGTATTCCAATTAGCTTTTGGAGAAGTCATTAACCTAGGGGTTCACATACCTTTTTTTCCAACCTACACTGTGAATGTTTAAATTCTGTTTTCAATATAATAAATAAATAAAAATACAATAATGTATGTGTTATTAGTTTAACCACACTATGTTTGTCTATTGTTGTGACCTAGATGAAGATTTGAAGACTGATAACAAGTTCAAACAAGTTGCCATTAATACAGGTAACAAGTGGAGGACAGAGGAGCCTCTTAAAGAAGAAGTTACAGGTCTGTGAGAGCCAGAAATCTTGCTTGTTTGTAGGTGACCAAATACTTATTTTCCACCATAATTTGCAAATAAATTCATAAAAAATCCTACAATGTGATTTTCTGGATTTTTTTTCTCATTTTATCTGTCATAGTTGAAGTGTACCTATGATGAAAAATACAGGCCTATCTCATCTTTTTAAGTGGGAGAACTTGCACAATTGGTGGCTGACTAAATGCTTTTTTGGCCCACTGTATATATACAGTGTATTCGGGAAGTATTCAGACCCCTTGACTTTTTCCACATTTTGTTTTACGGTACAGCCTTATTCTAAAATGTATTAAATTAAATGTTTTCCTCATCAATCTACACACAATACCCAATAATGACAAAGCAAAAACTGTTTTTTTTTATGTTTGCACGTTTGTGACTGGTTTCAGGAAACTAGGCGTATGTCGAGCATCACTACTTCACAGGAAAGCCATTTAAACGTAAACTTTCTTTTAAAAATCAAAATGCTTTTTTGGCAGAAATGCCTTCTGGAACATAAAATTGGTAAATTATGAGCCTAGTTGGTTAAGCCACAGAAAAAGTCCGCAACCTTCCAGCTGACCATGATTGGCTGAGATAATGAGTGGGCTCGACATGCCGAGAAATGAATTCGGATTGGTCTGTCATTGGAGCTGGTCAGCATGTGTAGGCAATCCTGTCTAATGCTGCTTTAAAAATATATATTTATCACGTAGTAGAACTGCATAAGTGTTGCTCTCCACTTTCTGGAGGACAGGGTTTTGAAATCAGTGGAATTAGAGTATGATAACTAGAGACGGCTATTACACCTGTCGCTGGATTTCATCTTCAAACTAAAGGCAACCGTGGCATCCGAGACAGAGAGGGAGAAGCGTTCATCCATGTATATGGGTAAGATAGTCTAGCTGGCTACATTTTCATATATTACATGTCTATAATTTTGTCAGAAATGGTTTTCATTTCAATTTAAAGTGTACTGTTAGCTAGCTAGCTAATATTATGTGTATGATCTTATTATTTGTATCTTAGAGCCATTGCTACTTATAGCCTAATGTTAGCTAGCTAACATTGAACCTGGTTGGTTAGCTACCTGCAGATCAATGCAGGGTAGTAACATTTTGAGTTGGGATTATGGTTCATTCTTTAGCTAGCTAGCTAGCTACATGTCTTGACAAAAGGCTCCACTATACAAGTAAGCATTTCAATAGAATGTTAATGATGTCACCGCGAAAACTATTGATAGACGTAGCTGGTAAATTCACTCTGGTTATCTACGCCGATTTCAGAGCACTTTCATGTCAGTGTACCAGAGCGCAGAATAACTGACAAATTTACGAACGCTCAAAACCCGTTGAATATGGCCAGTGTCAGTAAATGTTGGCAAAAAAAAGCTTACATTTTTGCCAGCAGCACAGTTGCCTTCACCAACGGTATGGACAACATAAAAACAGCCTAACTAGCTCTGCTGGGACGAGTAAAATAGTCAGTGATCTTTTTTCTCATTTGTGTCTGGAAGTAGATAGTAAACTAGCCAACATTAGCCAGTTATCTTGGGTGCTTGACCTCTGTTGTTTGGACAGAACGCTCAGATCAACACTTAAAGAGATGGGTGGGGCTAAAGCTTTTAAGAGGGTGTGAACGATGCTGAATGGGGGTAGACAAAGAAGAGCTCTCCAGTAGGTGTACCAAAACATTCAAGGTCCATTTTCTCAAAAGTGAGGTTACAAGTTTATCAACTTTCAAAGCAGAATTACTTTCCCATTGTTCCTCAACTATAGTGGATGATATACCATTTTATAGCTCTGAGTCTCTAATTTTAACCAATGTAAAAACAGAATTTCAAATTTTGATACATATGACCGATTTGAGCCGGTCGGCCACATTTATTAAAAATACAAATGTCAGACCATTTGCTATGATACTCGAAATTGAGCTCGGGTGCATCTGTGGTAAAGTCTACCTGTTGATTTGAAAAGGCACACACCTGTCTATATAAGGTCCCACAGTTGACAGTGTATTTCAGAGCAAAAACCAAGCCATGAGGTCAAAGGAATTGTCCTTAGTTCTCCGAGACAGGATTGTGTCGAGGCACAGATCTGGGGAGGGTTACCAAAAAATATCTGCAGCATTGAAAATCCCCAAGAACACAGTGACCTCCATAATTCTTAAATGGAATTAGTTTGGAACCACCAAGACTCTTCCTAGAGCTGAACGCCTGGCCCAACTGAGCAATCGGGGGAGAAGGGCCATGGTCAGGGAGGTGACCAAGAACGTGATGGTCTCTCTGACAGAGCTCCAGAGTTCCTCTGTGGAGATGGGAGAACCTTCCAGAAGGACAACCATATCTGCAGCACTCCACCAATCAGGCCTTTATGGTAGAGTGGCCAGACGGAAGCCACTCCTCAGTAAGTCACATGACAGCCCGCTTGGAGATTGCCAAAAGGCACCGAAAGGACTCTCAGACCATGAGAAACAAGATTCTCTGATCTGATGAAACCAAGATTGAACTCTTTGGCCTGAAAGCCAAGTGTGAAGTCTGGAGGAAACCTGGCACCATCCCTATGGTGAAGCATGGTGGTGGCAGCATCAAGTTGCGGGGATATTTGTCAGTGGCAGGAACTGGGAGGCTAATCAGGATCGAAGGAAAGATGAACGGAGCAAAGTACAGAGAGATCCTTGATGAAAACCTGCTCCAGAGCGCTCAGGACCTCAGACTGGGGTGAAGGTTCACCTTCCATCAGGACAACGACCCTAAGTACACAGCCAAGACATGGCAGGAGTGACTTCGGGACATGTCTCTGAATGCCCTTGAGTGGCCCAGCCAGAGCTTGGACTTGAACCCGATTGAACATCTCTGGAGAGACCTGAAAAAAGCTGTGCTGCCATGCTCCCCATCCAACCTGACAGAGCTTGAGAGGATTTGCAGAGAAGAATGTGGAGAAACTCCCCAAATACAGGTGTGCCAAGCTTGTAGCATAATACCCAAGAAGACTGGAGACTGTAATCGCTGCCAAAGGAGCTTCAACAAAGTACTGAGTAAAGGGTCTACTGACAGTACCAGTCAAAAAGTTTGGACACACTTACTCATTCAAGGCTTTTTCAAAGTTAAACATTTCAGAGTTAACATAGGCTAATGTGATTAGCATGAGGTTGTAAGTAACAAGAACATTTCCCAGGAAATAGACATGTCTTATATGGGCAGAAAGCTTAAAATCTTGTTAATCTAACTGCACTGTCCAATTTACAGTAGCTATTACAGCGAAAACATACCATGCTATTGTTTGAGGAGAGTGCACAGTTATGAACTTGAAAATGTATTAATAAACCAAATAGGCACATTTGATACAACATTTTGAACAGAAATACAATGGTTCATTGAATCAGTCAAAAACGTAGCACAGATTCCTAAGTCAAATATTGGCCTTTCTTTTGCATTTAAAAGATGAAACCAAAAAAATATTGTATTATCTTTTACCAGATCTAACGTGTTATATTCTCCTACATTACTTTCACAAACTTCAAAGTGTTTCCTTTCAAATGGTATCAATAATATGCATATCCTTGCTTCAGGTCCTGAGCTACAGGCAGTTAGATTTGAGTATGTAATTTTAGGCAAAAATTGAAAAAAAGGGGTCCGGTCCATAAGAGGTTTTAACAAGGCTTATCTGTTAATTGAAATGCATTCCAGGTGACTATCTCATGACGCTGGTTGAGAGAATGCCAAGAGTGTGCAAAGCTGTCATCAAGGCAAAGGGTGGCTAATATGAAGAATCTCAAAGATAAAATATATTTTGATTTGTTTAATACTTTTTTTGGTGACAGCATGATTCCATATGTGTTATTTTGTAGTGTTGATGTCTTCACTATTATTCTACAATGCAGAAAATAGTTTTAAAAATAACTTGAATGAGTAGGTGTGTCCAACCCTTTGACTGGTACTGAATTTAAATGTGATATTTTAATTTTTTGTAATACATTTGCAAACACTTCTAAAAGCTGTTATTGCTTTGTCATTATGGGGTATTGTGTGTAGATTGATGAGGGGGGAAAATAATCTAATCAATTTTAGAATAAGGCTGTAATGTAACAAAGTGGGGAAAAATTCAAGGGGTCTGAATATTTTCAGAATCCCCTCCTTCCTCTCTCTCTTCTGTCTCCCCCCCTTTCTCTCTCTCTCTTCTGTCTCCCCCCTTTCGCTCTATTCTCTCTCTCACCTTTATCTCCCTGTTCTCTCTCCCTGTTCTCTCTCCCTTCTTTCTCTCCCTTCTTTCTCTCCCTGTTCTCTCTCCCTTCTTTCTCTCCCTGTTCTCTCTCCCTTCTTTCTCTCCCTTCTTTCTCTCCCTGTTCTCTCTCTCCCTTCTTTCTCTCCCTGTTCTCTCTCCCTTCTTTCTCTCTCCCTTCTTTCTCTCTCCCTTATTTCTCTCTCCCTGTTCTCTCTCCCTTCTTTCTCTCCCCTTTCTCTCTCCCTTCTTTCTCTCCCTGTTCTCTCTCCCTTCTTTCTCTCCCTTCTATATCTCCCCGTTCTCTCTCTCTTCTTTATCTCCCTGTTCTCTCTCCCTTCTTTATCTCCCTTCTTTATCTACCTGTTCTCTCTCCCTTCTTTATCTCCCTGTTCTCTCTCTCACCTTTATCTCCCTGTTCTCTCTCCCTTCTTTATCTCCCTGTTCTCTCTCTCACCTTTATCTCCCTGTTCTCTCTCCCTTCTTTATCTCCCTGTTCTTTCTCTCACCTTTATCTCCCTGTTCTCTCTCTCACTTCTTTATCTCCCTGTTCTCTCTCCCTTCTTTATCTCCCTGTTCTCTCTCTCACTTCTTTATCTCCCTGTTCTCTCTCTCACCTTTATCTCCCTGTTCTCTCTCTCACTTCTTTATCTCCCTGTTCTCTCTCCCCTTTCTTTCTCCCTTCTTTCTCTCTCCCCTTTCTCTCTCCCTGTTCTCTCTCCCTTCTTTCTCTATATGGTAGTCTATATGGGCTATATGGTAGTCTATATGGTAGTCTATATGGGCTATATGAGATCTATATGGTAGTCTATATGGGCTGTATGATCTATATGGTAGTCTATATGGGCTATATGGTAATCTATATGGTAGGCTATATGGGCTATATGGTAGTCTATATGGGCTATATGATAGTCTATATGGTCTATATGGTAGTCCATATGGTAGTCTATATGGGCTATATGGTAGTCTGTGGTAGTCTATATGGTAGGCTAAAAGGATATATGCTAGTCTATATGGGCTATAGTTTAGTCTATATGGTAGTCTATATCGGCTATAGTGTAGCATAAACAGTTGGAAGTTTACATACACTCAGGTTGGAGTCATTAAAACTAGTTTTTCAACCACTCCACAAATTTCTTGTTAACAAACTATAGTTTTGGCAAGTTGGTTAGGACATCTACTTTTTGCATGACACAAGTCATTTTTCCAACAATAGTTTACAGACAGATTATGTCACTTATAATTCACTGTATCACAATTCCAGTGGGTCAGAAGTTTACATACACTAAGTTGACTGTGCCTTTAAACAGCTTGGAAAATTCCAGAAAATGATGTAATGGCTTTAGAAGCTTCTGATAGGCTAATAGACACCATTTGAGTCAATTTGAGGTGTACCTGTGGATGTATTTCAAGGCCTACCTTCAAACTCAGTGCCTCTTTGCTTGACATCATGGGACATGAAAAGAAATCAGCCAAGACCTCAGAAAAAAATTATAGACCCCCACAAGTCTGGCTTATCCTTGGGAGCAATTTCCAAACGCCTGAAGGTACCACGTTAATCTGTACAAACAATAGTACGCAAGTATAATCACCATGGGACCACACAGCCGTCATACCGCTCAGGAAGGAGAAGCGTTCTGCCTCCTAGAGATGGACGTACTTTGGTGAGAAAAGTGCAAATTAATCCCAGAACAACAGCAAAGGACCTTATGAAGATGCTGGAGGAAACAGGTACAAAAGTATCTATATCCACAGTAAAAAGAGTCCTATATCGACATAACCTGAAAGGCAGCTCAGCAAGGAAGAAGCCACTGATCCAAAACCACCATTAAAAAGTCAAACTACAGTTTGCAACTGCACATGGGGACAAAGATTGTACTTTTTGGAGAAATGTCCTCTGGTCTGATGAAACAAAAATGGAACTGTTTGGCCATAATGACCATCGTTATGTTTGGAGGAAAAAGGGGGAGGCTTGCAAGCCGAAGAACACCATCCCAAACATGATGCACGGGGGTGGCAGCATCATGTTGTGGGGGTGCTTTGCTGCAGGAGGGACTGGTGCAGTTCACAAAATAGATGGCATCATGAGGCATGAAAATAACGTGGATATATTGAAGCAACATCTCAAGACATCAGTCAGGAAGTTAAAGTTTGGTTGCAAATGGGTCTTCCAAATGGACAATGACCCCAAGCAGAAATAAAAGCTGAAATAAGTCATTCTACTATTATTCTGACATTTCACATTCTGAAAATAAAGTGGTGATCCTAACTGACCTAAGACAGGGCATTTTTACTAGGATGAAATGTCAGGAATGGTTAAAAAATGAGTTTAAATGTATTTGGCTAAGGTGTATGTAAACTTCCAACTTCAACTGTATATGGTAGTCTATGAGGTAGTCTTTGTGGTAGTATATCTGGTAGTCTATATGGTCTACATGATAGTCTATAAGGTATATTAGGTAGTCTATATGGGCTATATGCTAGTCTATATGGGCTATATGGTAGTCTATATGGGCTATATGCTAGTCTATATGGGCTATATGCTAGTCTATATGGGCTATATGCTAGTCTATATGGGCTATATGCTAGTCTATATTGGCTATATGCTAGTCTATATGGGCTATATGCTAGTCTATATGGGCTATATGCTAGTCTATATGGGCTACATGCTAGTCTATATGGGCTATATGCTAGTCTATATGGGCTATATGGTAGTCTATATGGGCTATATGGTAGTCTATATGGGCTGTATGCTAGTCTATATGGGCTATATGGTAGTCTATATGGGCTATATGGTAGTCTATGAGGTAGTCTTTGTGGTAGTATATATGGTAGTCTATATGGTCTACATGATAGTCTATAAGGTATATTAGGTAGTCTATATGGGCTATATGCTAGTCTATATGGGCTATATGGTAGTCTATATGGGCTATATGCTAGTCTATATGGGCTATATGCTAGTCTATATGGGCTATATGGTAGTCTATATGGGCTATATGGTAGTCTATATGGGCTGTATGCTAGTCTATATGGGCTATATGGTAGTCTATATGGGCTATAAGGTAGTCTATATGGGCTATATGGTAGTCTATATGGGCTATATGCTAGTCTATATGGGCTATATGGTAGTCTATATGGACTATATGCTAGTCTATATGGGCTGTATGCTAGTCTATATGGGCTATATGGTAGTCTATATGGGCTATATGCTAGTCTATATGGTAGTCTATATGGGCTATATGGTAATCTATATGGGCTATATGGTAGTCTATATGGGCTATATGGTAGTCTATATGGGCTATATGCTAGTCTATATGGGCTATATGGTAGTCTATATGGTAGTCTATATGGGCTATATGGTAGTCTATATGGGCTATATGGTAGTCTATATGCTAGTCTATATGGTAATCTATATGGGCTATATGGTAGTCTACATGGTAATCTATATGGGCTATATGGTAGTCTATATGGGCTATATGGTAATCTATATGGGCTATATGGTAGTCTATATGGGCTATATGGTAATCTATATGGTAGTCTATATGGGCTATATGGTAGTCTATATGGGCTATATGGTAATCTATATGGTAGTCTATATGGGCTATATGGTAGTCTATAGGGGCTATATGGTAGTCTATATGGGCTATATGGTAGTCTATATGGGCTATATGGTAATCTATATGGTAGTCTATATGGGCTATATGGTAGTCTATATGGGCTATATGGTAATCTATATGGTAGTCTATATGGGCTATATGCTAGTCTATATGGGCTATATGGTAGTCTATATGGGCTATATGCTAGTCTATATAGGCTATAAGGTAGTCTATATGGGCTATATGGTAGTCTATATGGGCTATATGGTAGTCTATATGGGCTATATGCTAGTCTATATGGGCTATATGCTAGTCTATATGGGCTATATGGTAGTCTATATGGGCTATATGGTAGTCTATATGGGCTATATGGTAATCTATATGGTAGTCTATATGGGCTATATGGTAGTCTATATGGGCTATATGCTAGTCTATATGGGCTATATGGTAGTCTATATGGGCTATATGGTAATCTATATGGTAGTCTATATGGGCTATATGGTAGTCTATATGGGCTATATGGTAATCTATATGGTAGTCTATATGGGCTATATGGTAGTCTATATGGGCTATATGCTAGTCTATATGGGCTATATGGTAGTCTATATGGTAATCTATATGGTAGTCTATATGGGCTATATGGTAGTCTATATGGGCTATATGGTAATCTATATGGTAGTCTATATGGGCTATATGGTAGTCTATATGGGCTATATGCTAGTCTATATGGTAATCTATATGGTAGTCTATATGGGCTATATGGTAGTCTATATGGGCTATATGGTAGTCTATATGGGCTATATGGTAATCTATATGGTAGTCTATATGGGCTATATGGTAGTCTATATGGGCTATATGGTAATCTATATGGTAGTCTATATGGGCTATATGCTAGTCTATATGGGCTATATGCTAGTCTATATGGGCTATATGGTAGTCTATATGGGCTATATGCTAGTCTATATAGGCTATAAGGTAGTCTATATGGGCTATATGGTAATCTATATGGGCTATATGGTAATCTATATGCTAGTCTATATGGGCTATATGGTAGTCTATATGGGCTATATGGTAATCTATATGGTAGTCTATATGGGCTATATGGTAATCTATATGCTAGTCTATATGGGCTATATGGTAGTCTATATGGGCTATATGCTAGTCTATATGGGCTATATGGTAGTCTATATGGGCTATATGGTAGTCTATATGGGCTATATGGTAGTCTATATGGGCTATATGCTAGTCTATATGGTATCAAGCTACCAGCTAGAACAGCCCATTAAAACCAGCAGGTAAAGAAAATGATATGAAATGTAGCCAATTAAAAAGACCAGCTTTCCAAGCTCTTCTATTAACCCAGGCCAATAACTAACACGTACCACTGCAGTACACACACACAGTGTGCAAGCTGCCGTTCTGTTGTAACTCAACATAACGGCAGCAGATATTCTGTGGTTCCTTTGGCACCATACTGCAATGATAGTTCATGCTAGGCTTATGTCACATGATTTATACAGTTTATTTGAAATATCCAACAAATACATAAAGTATATAAAATATGACCAATGATGCAGCTGTAGAACGGGTCTGCCTTGGGAAGGGCTTCTGCATTTACAAACTACCTGCAAAATACCAGTTACCACCAGCAGATGGAGACAGTCCCCTGGAAACCTGTAGCATTCTTCACCACCAGACAGACTGAGGACAAGACAACCCCAGGTTATTTGAATTAAGTTTATTGTTATATGGCAATATGTTCCAGGCACTTTAAACTTCAACCAGATCAAAGTACCTCCTCTCCTTCTCAATGTTTTGCTACAACAGGACAATACACTTACCAGCTCCAACACTTTACAGTACATACAAGGAAAAACAATGATATTTGCATTAAAAACTATACCTCGATAAATATATATCTTCATGTAACGTTAAGAAGTAATAGGAAATATTCAAAATATTGTGATTTTTAAATACATACAAATTAAATAGATTTGTATAAAAGTAGAATTTATATCCAATCCATAGAAAATTGAGTTACAATTATCCATTTGAGAAGGTGCGGTGTACAGATACAGGCCCATTAAAGATGGTAGAGTATACATACAGGCCCATTAAAGGTGGTAGAGTACACATACAGGCCCATTAAAGGTGGTAGAGTACACTTACAGGCCCATTAAAGGTGTGGTGTACACTTACAGGCCCATTAAAGGTGGTAGAGTACACATACAGGCCCATTAAAGGTGGTAGAGTACACATACAGGCCCATTAAAGGTGGTAGAGTACACATACAGGCCCATTAAAGGTGGTAGAGTACACATACAGGCCCATTAAAGGTGGTAGAGTACACATACAGGCCCATTAAAGGTGGCGGTGTACATACAGGCCCATTAAAGGTGGTAGAGTACACATACAGGCCCATTAAAGATGGCGGTGTACATACAGGCCCATTAAAGGTGGCGGTGTACATACAGGCCCATTAAAGGTGGTAGAGTACACATACAGGGCCATTAAAGGTGGTAGAGTACACATACAGGGCCATTAAAGATGGCGGTGTACATACAGGCCCATTAAAGGTGGTAGAGTACACATACAAGCCCATTAAAGGTGGTAGAGTACACATACAGGCCCATTAACGGTGGTAGAGTACACATACAGGCCCATTAAAAGTGGTAGAGAACACATACAGGCCCATTAAAGGTGGTAGAGTACACATACAGGCCCATTAAAGGTGGTAGAGTACACATACAGGCCCATTAAAGGTGGTAGAGTACACATACAGGCCCATTAAAGGTGGTAGAGTACACATACAAGCCCATTAAAGATGGTAGAGTACACATACAGGCCCATTAAAGGTGGTAGAGTACACATACAGGCCCATTAAAGGTGGTAGAGTACACATACAGGCCCATTAAAGGTGGCGGTGTGTGTACATACAGGCCCATTAAAGGCGGCAGGCAGGTGAAGAAAACAATATGACAATATAATATGATATAATATGTACAAACATTTAGTCTAAATGAAAGGCTGTATTGTGGGTGACATAGAATCTAATATACCAACTGCCTCCTGGGGTGATGATGATAAACAATATGGTGATGATTAATAATAATAACAACATGTCCTTATGCTCTTTAGCCTTCCTCACAACAATGAGCTAGCTGTATGTTAATCTGTTTAGGAGCATGAATATCAACAGACTGTATCTAGTCTTATAGTGTCTGTATACTGCTGGAACCTATAGACCTTTTTAAGAGGAGCGCAAGTGAACCGTGGAACCCCAAAGAACTTCCGGTGAGTTTGTAAAAAAAACAAAAAAACATCTGTTCCGTGGCGGCTGTAAACAGCTAGCTAGTTAACTTAGTGTAGTTGTTTTCTCAAGGTCAGAATGAGCATTTTTGACCATAGTAGTCATCTGTGGGATGGTCCTTACATCCTGGGAAAATGTAAGTTTAAAGTTATAGCTAGATTTCCCAAAGAAGCATCGCAGCGAGCTGCATTGCCTGCATGGATGGTAACGTTAGCAGCAGCAGCAGGCGGTGGCGGCGCCAGGATGATGTGTAGCACACGGGCAAGCTGTTTATCAAGTTAACCATCTATTCTAGTTCATGTCAGGTAGCTAGCTAGCTACATATAAATAGGATAGACAGCCATCCAATATTAGTTTTTTTAATGACACAAACGGTAGCTTGATATGCTAAAAACAACAAGTTAGCTACCTAGCTAGTAGCTTAGCTAACTAGCTAATTGAACATATTTCCAGTCCCGAAGAGAAAACTATGACAATAGACCATTTAATATCAAACGTTATATCACTTGAGAATAATGAAGCAAATCCTGGTGTAATTTATATGTTTCTAATGAAGCAAAGTCCTGGTCTAAAGTCTATGTTTCTTAATTTCAGATACAGAGACGTGTGAAAGCTGCAAAATCATGTCTGCGGATGAAGGTCCCAATGAAAGTCCCTGAAGAGACTAAAGGCTATATTTCCAATGGGTGATATGCTATTGGTTTACAGTTAGATTTGGTTGTAGGATTACAACAATACTGTTAGAGTAACAATACATAGAAATAGAACATGCATGGCAAACCTTTCTGCTAGAGATCTATCTACCGGCTGAGCAGGTTTCTGTTCCAGCCCTTGCTGATTATATCTATTAGACACGATTCATTTAACTAATCAATCATCTCTTGTGTTGGAGTAAGATGGGTGTCTAAACCCACTACCCACATAACGAGGCTAACCATGTTGAAGGAGACCAGATTAGACTCATAACGAGGATAACCATGTTGAAGGAGACCAGATTAGACTCATGAGGCTGACCACGTTGAAGGAGACCAGATTAGACTCATAATGAGGATAACCATGTTGAAGGAGACCAGATTAGACTCATAATGAGGCTGACCATGTTGAAGGAGACCAGATTAGACTCATAATGAGGCTGACCACGTTGAAGGAGACCAGATTAGACTCATAATGAGGCTGACCATGTTGAAGGAGACCAGATTAGACTCATAATGAGGCTGACCATGTTGAAGGAGACCAGATTAGACTCATGAGGCTAACCATGTTGAAGGAGACCAGATTAGACTCATAAAGAGGATAACCATGTTGAAGGAGACCAGATTAGACTCATAATGAGGATAACCATGTTGAAGGAGACCAGATTAGACTCATAATGAGGCTGACCATGTTGAAGGAGACCAGATTAGACTCATAATGAGGCTAACCATGTTGAAGGAGACCAGATTAGACTCATAATGAGGCTGACCATGTTGAAGGAGACCAGATTAGACTCATAATGAGGCTAACCATGTTGAGGTTGACAGGCTCAGGGGAGACATTATGAAGGTGGGCCTTGAGGTTGACAGGCTCAGAGGAGAGACATTATGAAGGTGGGCCTTGAGGTTGACAGGCTCAGAGGAGAGACATTATGAAGGTGGGCCTTGAGGTTGACAGGCTCAGGGGAGAGACATTATGAAGGTGGGCCTTGAGGTTGAAGCTCAGAGGAGAGACATTATGAAGGTGGGCCTTGAGGTTGACAGGCTCAGGGGAGAGACATCATGAAGGTGGGCGTTGAGGTTGACAGGCTCAGGGGAGAGACATCATGAAGGTGGGCGTTGAGGTTGACATGCTCAGAGGAGAGACATTATGAAGGTGGGCCTTGAGGTTGACATGCTCAGAGGAGAGACATTATGAAGGTGGGCCTTGAGGTTGACATGCTCAGAGGAGAGACATTATGAAGGTGGGCCTTGAGGTTGACATGCTCAGAGGAGAGACATTATGAAGGTGGGCCTTGAGGTTGACATGCTCAGAGGAGAGACATTATGAAGGTGGGCCTTGAGGTTGACATGCTCAGAGGAGAGACATTATGAAGGTGGGCCTTGAGGTTAACAGGCTCAGAGGAGAGACATTATGAAGGTGGGCCTTGAGGTTGACATGCTCTTAGGAGAGACATTATGAATGTGGGCTTTGAGGTTGACAGGCTCAGGGGAGAGACATTATCAAGGTGGGCCTTGAGGTTAACATGCTCAGGGGAGACATTATCACATATCACTATCAAGGTGTACAGAAAGGAATATTTTAAGGTTAATTTGATTTAATCTAAAAAGACGTTGCTAAATATGTTGCTTGAAATTATTTTGAAATGAGTTCGCTTCATGTTATATACCATCCTGGTGTAATTAATATGCAGTTCAACATTATCACCACAAGGTGTCAGCACTAGCATTTGTATAGTCTAGCTTTACTGTAACCAAACCACTAGCTATGTCTCGTAACGTGAGGTTGATAATGTATGAATAGCACAAGCTAGCGGTTCATTTAAACTACACTATATTTCTTAATTGAAACTAAGTGGACAAAAGACCTGGGTAAAATATAGATGTGTTTTGGAGGAAAAGTCGACGAGCTGAGTGACAGATTAGTGAGGGGGGGGGGGGGGAGAAAGGTTGATAGTGGGGTCATTTTTAAACTGCTAGCTAACTTTGTGGTAAACAATGAGTCCGTCAAACATTGGATACTAACTACATTTATTTTAGTTATATTGTTGGCTGTTGTGAGAGAAATGAATCCAGCTGGCTAACAAGGTCAGCTGATCTTTCTCTACCCTCACATCACGCTAGCTCTGGCTGGCTAACAAGGTCAGCTGATCTTTCTCTACCCTCACATCACGCTAGCTCTGGCTGGCTAACAAGGTCAGCTGATCTTTCTCTACCCTCACATCACGCTAGCTCTGGCTGGCTAACAAGGTCAGCTGATCTTTCTCTACCCTCACATCACGCTAGCTCTGGCTGGCTAACAAGGTCAGCTGATCTTTCTCTACCCTCACATCACGCTAGCTCTGGCTGGCTAACAAGGTCAGCTGATCTTTCTCTACCCTCACATCACGCTAGCTCTGGCTGGCTAACAAGGTCAGCTGATCTTTCTCTACCCTCACATCACGCTAGCTCTGGCTGGCTAACAAGGTCAGCTGATCTTTCTCTACCCTCACATCACGCTAGCTCTGGCTGGCTAACAAGGTCAGCTGATCTTTCTCTACCCTCACATCACGCTAGCTCTGGCTGGCTAACAAGGTCAGCTGATCTTTCTCTACCCTCACATCACGCTAGCTCTGGCTGGCTAACAAGGTCAGCTGATCTTTCTCTACCCTCACATCACGCTAGCTCTGGCTGGCTAACAAGGTCAGCTGATCTTTCTCTACCCTCACATCACGCTAGCTCTGGCTGGCTAACAAGGTCAGCTGATCTTTCTCTACCCTCACATCACGCTAGCTCTGGCTGGCTAACAAGGTCAGCTGATCTTTCTCTACCCTCACATCACGCTAGCTCTGGCTGGCTAACAAGGTCAGCTGATCTTTCTTTACCCTCACATCACATCTTTCTCTACCCTCACATCACGCTAGCTCTGGCTGGCTAACAAGGTCAGCTGATCTTTCTCTACCCTCACATCACGCTAGCTCTGGCTGGCTAACAAGGTCAGCTGATCTTTCTCTACCCTCACATCACGCTAGCTCTGGCTGGCTAACAAGGTCAACTGATATTTCTCTACCCTCACATCACGCTAGCTCTGTGGTTATTTACTGTGCTAGCCTAATGCAACACCACCAGAGCAAACGGATAATAAATTAGATATAAACATTGTCTCATGATTGTGTTTAGTGGATCTGGTAGCAAGTCAATAGGTCAATAAGTTGTTTTTTCAGTTTTTTGGTGGATCAAGAAATGCGAACTTGTCATTTTGTGCTAGCTAGCCAACTACCTAGCTAGTTAACAATTATGGGGTACCGCAGCACCGGATGTTTACTGGGGAACCTCTTGGTTGCGCGTACAGAACGTGTTATTATTTTGACAGTTGAAAGGGTCTATAGTCTGGATAGGTAAGTATCTTTATCTGAACCTCTCGCTCTCTCTCGTGAGGCAGCTCTTGATGTACACATTCACTGCCTGGATAGGACGCTTGTCTATTGCAGCCCATATCTAGAATACAGTATTTGTGTTTCTGGGTTCTTATGAAGTCCAGCTCCTCAAGTAGTATGGCATCTCTTCTCCTTCTCTCTCTCCTCCTCCTTCACACTCTCTCCTCTCCCACTCCTTCTTTCCCTCCTCCTCTTCCTCCTCTCTCTCTCCCTCCCTCCTTCTCCTCTCCCTCCTCCTTCTCCTCTCCCTCCTCCTCTCCCTCCTCCTCTCCTTCCTCCTCTCTCTCTCTCCTCCCCCCTCCTTCTCGCTCTCTTCCTTCTCTCTATCCACTCAGAGCAGACAGAATGCTGGTGGTGGTTTAACAAGGGCACTTTGGGATGTTCATGTAGAAGACTGACCAATACCAGCTCATCTTATTACAAGACTGACCAATACCAGCTCATCTTACTACAAGACTGACCAATACCAGCTCATCTTATTACAAGACTGACCAATACCAGCTCATCTTACTACAAGACTGACCAATACCAGCTCATCTTATTACAAGACTGACCAATACCAGCTCATCTTACTACAAGGCTGACCAATACCAGCTCATCTTACTACAAGGCTGACCAATACCAGCTCATCTTACTACAAGACTGACCAATAACAGCTCATCTTATTACAAGGCTGACCAATACCAGCTCATCTTATTACAAGGCTGACCAATACCAGCTCATCTTACTACAAGACTGACCAATAAGTTTCATCTTTCATCATGGTCAATAAACCCAGGGAACCTTTCTGGTTGGACCGCATGGTCAATAAACCCAGGGAACCTTTCTGGTTGGACCGCATGGTCAATAAACCCATGGAACCTTTCTGGTTGGACCACATGGTCAATAAACCCAGGGAACCTTTCTGGTTGGACCACATGGTCAATAAACCCAGGGAACCTTTCTGGTTGGACCGCATGGTCAATAAACCCAGGGAACCTTTCTGGTTGGACCACATGGTCAATAAACCCAGGGACCTTTCTGGTTGGACCACATGGTCAATAAACCCAGGAACCTTTCTGGTTGGACCGCATGGTCAATAAACCCAGGGAACCTTTCTGGTTTTACCGCATGGTCAATAAACCCATGGAACCTTTCTGGTTGAACTGCATTGTCAATAATCCCACATGGTCCAATCAGGTTGTCAGGGGGTGGGGCCAAAGTCTGTCCCTGGGGGTTGAAATCCTCAGCGGTTGGTTGGTTGGTGTCATGAGACTTGACCAATGGGCGGTGGCGCTAGTCAAACATGCCCCTCCTGGTGGGACTGGGGGACATCTTCCTGCTCAGACGAGGGGTTCCCTGGAGACAAACACACACACCATGCGCCCACACACACACACACAAACCATGTGCACACACACAACATGTGCACACAAACGAACACAACACACACACCATGCACACACACACAAACCATGCGCACACACACAACATGCGCACACAAACGAACACAACACACACACATAGATAACATTAGAACTACAGCGGGAGAATAGTTGCTCTGCTCAAAACAAAAATATGTTTGTCAAGAAGTGATTTCAGGGCAAGCAGCTCTGGTACAGGGAACAGAGGTAGGGGTTAGAGGTCAGGGAAGAGAGGTAGGGGTTAGAGGTCAGGGAAGAGAGGTAGGGGTTAGAGGTCAGGGAAGAAAGGTAGGGGTTAGAGGTCAGGGAAGAGAGGTAAGAGTTAGAGGTCAGGGAAGAGAGGTAGGGGTTAGAGGTCAGGGAAGAGAGGTAAGGGTTAGAGGTCAGGGAAGAGAGGTAAGGGTTAGAGGTCAGGGAAGAGAGGTAAGGGTTAGCGGTCAGGGAACAGAGGTAAGAGTTAGAGGTCAGGGAAGAGAGGTAGGGGTTAGAGGTCAGGGAAGAGAGGTAAGGGTTAGAGGTCAGGGAAGAGAGGTAAGGGTTAGCGGTCAGGGAAGAGAGGTAAGGGTTAGAGGTCAGGGAACTGAGGTAAGAGTTAGAGGTCAGGGAAGAGAGGTAGGGGTTAGAGGTCAGGGAAGAGAGGTAAGGGTTAGAGGTCAGGGAAGAGAGGTAAGGGTTAGAGGTCAGGGAAGAGAGGTAAGGGTTAGCGGTCAGGGAAGAGAGGTAAGGGTTAGAGGTCAGGGAACAGAGGTAAGAGTTAGAGGTCAGGGAAGAGAGGTAGGGGTTAGAGGTCAGGGAAGAGAGGTAAGGGTTAGAGGTCAGGGAAGAGAGGTAAGGGTTAGCGGTCAGGGAAGAGAGGTAAGGGTTAGAGGTCAGGGAAGAGAGGTAAGGGTTAGCGGTCTAAGGGAAGAGAGGTAAGGGTTAGAGGTCAGGGAACTGAGATAAGGGTTAGAGGTCAGGGAAGAGGTAAGGGTTAGAGGTCAGGGAACCGAGGTAAGGGTTAAGGGTCAGGGAAGAGAGGTAAGGGTTAGAGGTCAGGGAACAGAGGTAAGGAGTTAGAGGTCAGGGAAGAGAGGTAGGGGTTAGAGGTCAGGGAAGAGAGGTAAGGGTTAGAGGTCAGGGAAGAGAGGTAAGGGTTAGAGGTCAGGGAAGAGAGGTAAGGGTTAGAGGTCAGGGAAGAGAGGTAAGGGTTAGAGGTCAGGGAACAGAGGTAAGAGTTAGAGGTCAGGGAAGAGAGGTAGGGGTTAGAGGTCAGGGAAGAGAGGTAAGGGTTAGAGGTCAGGGAACAGAGGTAAGAGGTTAA
>NC_092176.1:47400491-47457991 GCF_045791955.1 Oncorhynchus clarkii lewisi | reverse complement strand
CAAGAAGAGTAGGCCTAATGAACAGCAAAATCACAAGTTTATGTCAATCTACTATCCCCCATAGTACAACAGTTGACTTATTCTGTGTGAGAAATAAATATTCCAAACATAGTCTGGGACAGTTGTGGGATGGAATAGATCCGTAATTAATACAACCACTAGCATCAGAAAACCTTTTTTAGACAATGTGGCTGACGCAACAGATCAGAACGTTTAGCTTAAAATGTTGATAAACTATTAGGATATTTTTTCAAATTCAAATCAAATTGTATTAGTCACATGCGCCGAATACTTACGAGCCCCTAACCAACAATGCAGTTAAAAAAAAATATGAATAAGAAATAAATGTAATTAAAGAGCAGCAGTAAAATAACAATAGTGAGACTATATACAGGGGGGTACCGATACAGAGTCAATGTGCGGGGGCACCGGTTAGTTGAGGTAATATGTACATGTAGGTAAAGTAATTAAAGTGACTATGCATAGATAATAACAGAGAGTATCAGCAGCGTAAAATAGGGGGGAGGGGGGGGGGGTGCAAATAGTCTGGGTAGCCATTTGATTAGATGTTCAGGAGTCTTATTGGTTGGTGGTAGAAGCTGTTTAGAAGCCTCTTGGATCTAGACTTGGCGCTCCGGTAACGCTTGCCGTGTGGTAGCAGAGAGAACAGTCTATGACTTGGGTGGCTGGAGTCTTTGACAAATCTTAGGGCCTTCCTCTGACACCGCCTGGTATAGAGGTCCTGGATGGCAGGAAGCTTAGCCCCGGTGATGTACTGGGCTCTGTAGTGCCTTGCGGTCGGAGGCAGTGCAGTTTCCGTACCAGGCACTGATGCAACCAGTCAAGATGCTCTCGATGGTGCAGCTGTAGAACCTTTTGAGGATCTGAGGACAAATGCCAAATCTTTTCAGTGTCCTGAGGGGGAATAGGTTTTGTCGTGCCCTCTTCACGACTGTCTTGGTGTGTTTGGACCATGTTAGTTTGTTGTTGATGTGGAACTTGAAGCTCTCAACCGGCTCCACTACAGCCCCGTCGATGTGAATGGGGGCGTGCTCGGTCCTCCTTTTCCTGTTGAGGGAGAGGTTGTTTCCCTGGCACCACACGGTCAGGTCTCTGACCTCCTCCCTATAGGCTGTCTCATCGTTGTCGGTGATTGTTGTGTCATCGGCAAACTTAATGATGGTGTTGGAGTCGTGCCTGGCCATGCAGTCATGAGTGAACAAGGAGTACAGGAGGGGACTACGCACCCCTGAAGGGCCCCCCTGTTGAGGAGCAGCGTGGCGGATGTGTTGTTACCTACCCTCACCACCTGGGAGCGGCCCGTGTTTAGTCCCAGAGTACTTAGCTTAGTGATGAGCTTTGAGGGCACTATGTTGTTGAACGCTGAGCTGTAGTCAATGAATAGGTGTTCCTTTTGTACAGGTGGGAAAAGGCAGTGTGGAGTGCAGTAGAGATTGCATCATCTGTGGATCTGTTTGGGCGATATGCAAATTGGAGTGGGTCTAGGGTTCCGGCATGCCAAGTCTTGGACGAAAAGGCTTCTCAACAGTTTTTACCCCCAAGCCATAAGACTCAAGAACAGGTAATCAAATGGCAACCCGGACTATTTGCATTGTGTGCCTCCCCCCCAAATAAACTTTGATTTGATTAGAGTTTTTTGGCCAATTTAGTAACGATACAAACCTTGTCAAAACATATTGGCCTATGGGCTGGGCTACATGAGGTGTGTGACTGATTCGAAAAGTCGCAAAAAAAAAGGCTTTCTTATGCCCTCATTCACAAGTGATCATATCCCATTGAACTATTCTTGATTTAAAACTTGTCTTTACATATACTATATAATATATGTGTAAAATTTGTTTTGATGTGGAATAGACCATTATCATGCACCTGTATTGAAACAGGGGAAAAATACATGTCATCTATGCACTTAAATAGCGAATGGAGGATGCTTTTCCCGTGGTTCATTTTCCTTCCAGCCAGGTAGGCTATACTCCTGTTGTAAAGAGAAGTAGTGTGCTTTATATTAGGAAAGTTGAGAAATAAATATAGTAGGCCTAGCCAATAGAAAGCTGATGGGATCCTCCTCTTTTCAGTAGAGGCCATCACTCTGTTTTCTCAGGTAATTGTATAGCCTATAGAAATGTTGCGTAACATCAGCTCATGGGCTCTCATGAAGTGTTTGATTAGATTTTTGATTACATTTGCATTGATGTCAGAGTGATTAGAGGGACAATATAGTGCTGAATACCAGTCAGTTACCTAGTTTGGAAGGCTACTAATGACCAGCAGCATCGTCGGAGCTTGGAGAAGCTTCATAACTCGTGACCGTCGGTGTGGCGGTAATACAGTCACCTCAACAGCCCTAGTCATACATGACCTGAACCCCTAACATATGGTCCCTCCCACATACCTGGCTGCCCCTGACCCCATACCTGGCTGGCCCCTGACCCCATACCTGGCTGGCCCCTGACCCCATACCTGGCTGGCCCCATACCTGGCTGGCCCCTGACCCCATACCTGGCTGGCCCCTGACCCCATACCTGGCTGGCGCCCGACCCCATACCTGGCTGGCGCCCGACCCCATACCTGGCTGGCGCCCGACCCCATACCTGGCTGGCGCCCGACCCCATACCTGGCTGGCCTTAGCGTTGACGTCTCCCTTGCTGAAGAGGTACTCTACGATGGCCATGTCTTTAGGAGCCTCCACAGCCGCCAGCACAGACAGCATGATGGGAGTATAGCCAGCCTTATTCTGCTGGTTCACGTTACACACATCTGGAATAAACAACAACAACGTTACAGTCTGGAAGTAAACAACAACAGTCTGGATGTAAACAACAACATTAAAGTTGAAGTAAACAACATTTTGTTTAAATGTTTATTTATTTAACACTAACTAGTGTTGTAACACTAGACAGACAGGAGGACAGAGAGACTGTATGATGTAACACTAGACAGACAGGAGAACAGAGAGACTGTATGTTTCCCTCACTTGCGTTGAGCAGCGTCTTGACGATGTGGAAGTTGGAGTGTGACACGCTGTAGTGGAGCGCTGTGTTCCCGTTACCGTCCGCCATGTTGACAATGTGACGCAGCATGGCCGGCGAGATGTCACGGAACGCTGTCAAATAGTCCTCCACTATGCCGGGCACCACCGTCTTCTGACTGGACACCCAGAACCACTCGCTCTGAACTGTGTTCACACAGGCTCTCTAGAGGACGGCGACAGAGAGATCAGACACTGTGAACCACTAGAACAGTGCTGCTGTGATGTGAATAGGAGTTGCTTTACTGGGAGTCAAATCTCATAAATAAATGTTAGTGATGGTTCATTTCTTCATTGTTCTTGTGAGCTACGGCAAACATAAAATCAGGACAATCGTCAGAGCAGACGGCATCCTCTGCCAGAAATCTGCCGGGCCGACAGCCCAGTAGAGAAAAGAGGAGAAAACCTGAGTAAAATGGACTTGCAGCGGAGTTACTTCCTGACTCTACTGTGCTGAGAGAGACAAGAGTTGTTTGGACAGACAATAGAGAGTGGACAATACAAGGAGAAAGAGAGAGAGCTAACCAAGGAGGGCCTACAACAGCACCTAGATCTTCTGCACAGATTCTGTCAGACCTGGGGCCCTCTCATCTCAGTAAGACAAAAATAAAGGTCCAATTTCCAGGACCAGAAATACAAATTCCATCTAGACACCGTTGTCCTAGAGCACACAAAAAACTATACATACCTCGGCCTAAACATCAGCGCCACAGGTAACTTCCACAAGGCTGTGAACGATCTGAGAGACAATGCAAGAAGGGCCTTCTATGCCATCAAAAGGAACATAAATTCAACATACCAATTAGAATCGGGCTAAAAATACTTGAATCAGTTATAGAATCCATTGCCCTTTATGGTTGTGAGGTCTGGGGCCCGCTCACCAACCAATAATTCACAAAATATGATAAACACCAAATTGAGACTCTGCATGCAGAATTCTGCAAAAATATCCTTCTTATGAACAGAACCCCAGGACCAGCTTGCTTAAGGGACTCTTCTCCAGGACAGCAACACTATAAGACCCAACCAAATCATGAGAAAACTAAAAGATAATTAGTTGACACATTGGAAATAATTAACAAAAAAACTAAGCAAACTAGAATGCTATTTGGCTCTAAACAGAGAGTACACCGTGGCAGAATACCTGACCACTGTGACTGACCCAAAATTAAGGAAAGCTTTGACTATGTACAGACTCAGTGAGCATAGCCTTGCTATTGAGAAAGGCCGCCGTAGGCAGACATGGCTCTCAAGAGAAGACAGGCTATGTGCTCACTGCCCACAAAATGAGGTGGAAACTGAGCTGCACTTCCTAACCTCCTGCCAAATGTATGACCATATTAGAAACACATTTTCCTCAGACTTCAAAGACCCACAAAGAATTAAAAAACAAACCCAATTTGGATAAACTCCCATATCTACAGGGTGACCTGTTGCCACAGGAAGAGGTCAACCAGTGAAGAACAAACAGCATTGTACATGTATTTATTTTCCTTTCTTTTCCCTTTTGTACTTTAACTATTTGCAAATATGCCATTTGTAATGTCTTTAGTCTTTTGGAACTTTTGTGAGTGTAATATTTACTGTTAATTTTTATAGTTTATTTCACTTTTGTTTATTATCTAGTTCACTTGCTTTGGCAATGTTAACACATGTTTCCCATGCCAATAAAGCCCCTTGAATTGAGAAAGAGAGAGAAGAGGTAGAATTGTTCAGAAGCAGAGTTAATAACTGTTGCTCACCACATCTTTACTGGTTAAGGCCTTGCCATCATTCAGGTGGTTCTTCAACACGTTACAGGCAGCCAACATCTTCTCACTCAACTCAAACCTGGAGAGACAGAGAGACACGACTCTGAATTTAATTCAGACAAATGGACAATTTCTTTATTTTCCAAATCTAGGGGTGAAAGTAGATGTGGTTTCTTACGGGTATAGGACGTACTATGTTATTAATCACCCTAGTCACAGAATTACATATAGAACCTCTATTAAATGTAGTATGATCTCAGTGGGTCTAATCATAGAATTACATATAGAACCCCTATTAATGTAGTATGATCTCAGTGGGTCTAATCATAGAATTACATATAGAACCCCTATTAATGTAGTATGATCTCAGTGGGTCTAATCATAGAATTACATATAGAACCCCTATTAATGTAGTACGATCTCAGTGAGTCTAATCATAGAATTACGTTTAGGGACCGGTTGAAATGAATGCAACTGTTACCCGGAGGAAAATGGGAGAGGGTTTAGCTTTTTTTATTTAGTCCAGGGAGGGTCATGTAATTAGTAATTTATTAAATGTCAGAAGTTTGGAATTTACGTATTGAATTTGACTATGTGTAACTTTGGCGTACAACCCCTCTCTTTATTCTCCTCGCTGAGCCTGGGTGGGTACCTTTTCATTGGCTGTTCGATTAGCTATCCAGAACGTGGGCGTGTAGAGTATCTAGTGAATCAAATAGCGCTTGCAGTGATAATGTAGGGAGCTAGTGCGCAACAACAACAACAACAACAACAACAAAAACAGTGGTAGAAATGCCGCAATTGAAAACAGCAACTTGGAACTCTGAAATATCCGACTTCAGACTTCAAGAAAACTGGGAACTCTGGGAAAAAACTACCACCGACTGGGAACACAGTTTTGAACGGTCATCCAACTTGGAATTCAAAGTCGGAATCCTTCTACAGCTAAAGACCACTCGAGTTCCCAGTTTTTCTTAAAAGCACCAAAAAAACTCTGTTTGATCACAGCAACAAGCATGGCTTCTCACAATTAAGTAAGTAACACAGCTTGTGAAAATAGTTACCTTCACAATAATTTAAGGGTTTCTTTGCAGTCACTGTCTACTGAAAAGTTCAATGGAGGTTTGGAGACAAAAGAAGATGTTTCCTCAATGAGGATAAAAGCTAACGGATGAAATCGAGTGTTGGAGGAGTTGCTACCGAATGGGGAAGACAACATGTGGATGGCTGGACTATCGGTTTGCCTACGAGTTGTTCTCCTACTTTTTAAATTTTTAATTTCCTTTATGTGACCCAATTCAGGAAACTAGGCGTATGTCGCAAGTCACAACTTCACAGGAGAGCTGTTTGAACATAAAATATTTTTATCATTTGCAAATGTTCATGGAGCTGACATGGGATAATGGAGTAATTTATTTTCCTTGGCATTTCATTTTAAATGATTGTGATATGTTTTGTTTTACCGGTACGGCGTACCCCCACTATTAATTTCCCGGGAAGCCGTACCGGCTTACTTTCTCCCCTGAATTCACTCAACCCACCTCTCTCTCATCTCTAGCTTGTCTCCTCCTCCCTCCTCTTCACTCCCTCCCGCTTCCACTGCTCCCTCATTCTGGAATTCCTCTGTGTTCCTCTCTTCAGCTTCCTCTCCTCCTCCGAACACCTTCTCCTCCTCTTCCTCCTCCACTTCCTCCTCCTCTTCTGTATCAGAGGAGCTGCTGTCCTCTGATTCATCACTCGACGTTGTCTCGTACCTGCATCAGAACGCCAACAGGGGAAGACAAAGTCAACACTATCTCACAGAACTACTGCATGTCAGTCAGGTTTCAGAAAGAAAACACAACCAGCCAGGAGCATAATACTACATCATACTTCTTCCTGCATTTGGGCTGTTGATTGATTTGGGCTGCCTGTAGATACTGTTGATTGATTTGGGCTGCCTGTAGATACTGTTGATTGATTTGGGCTGCCTGTAGATACTGTTGATTGATTTGGGCTGCCTGTAGATACTGCTGATTGATTTGGGCTGCCTGTGGATGCCGTTGATTGATTTGGGCTGCCTGTGGATGCCGTTGATTGATTTGGGCTGCCTGTAGATACTGTTGATTGATTTGGGCTGCCTGTAGATACTGTTGATTGATTTGGGCTGCCTGTAGATACTGTTGATTGATTTGGGCTGCCTGTAGATACTGTTGATTGATTTGGGCTGCCTGTAGATACTGTTGATTGATTTGGGCTGCCTGTGGATGCCGTTGATTGATTTGGGCTGCCTGTAGATACTGTTGATTGATTTGGGCTGCCTGTAGATACTGTTGATTGATTTGGGCTGCCTGTGGATGCCGTTGATTGATTTGGGCTGCCTGTGGATGCCGTTGATTGATTTGGGCTGCCTGAAAATACTGTTGGTTGATTTGGGCTGCCTGTAGATACTGTTGATTGATTTGGGCTGCCTGTGGATACTGTTGATTGACTGATTGAGTTGGGCTGCCTGTAGATACTGTTGATTGATTTGGGCTGCCTGTAGATACTGTTGATTGACTGATTGAGTTGGGCTGCCTGTAGATACTGTTGATTGATTTGGGCTGCCTGTGGATACTGTTGATTGACTGATTGAGTTGGGCTGCCTGTAGATACTGTTGATTGATTTGGGCTGCCTGTAGATACTGTTGATTGACTGATTGAGTTGGGCTGCCTGTAGATACTGTTGATTGATTTGGGCTGCCTGTGGATGCCGTTGATTGATTTGGGCTGCCTGTAGATACTGTTGATTGATTTGGGCTGCCTGTAGATACTGTTGATTGATTTGGGCTGCCTGTAGATACTGTTGATTGACTGATTGAGTTGGGCTGCCTGTAGATACCGTTGATTGATTTGGGCTGCCTGTGGATGCCGTTGATTGATTTGGGCTGCCTGTAGATACCGTTGACTGATTTGGGCTGTCTGTAGATACCGTTGATTGATTTAGGCTGCCTGTTGATACTGTTGATTGACTGATTGATTTGGGCTGCCTGTTGATACTGTTGATTGACTGATTGATTTGGGCTGCCTGTAGATACTGTTGATTGACTGACTGATTTGGGCTGCCCGTAGATACTGTTGATTGACTGACTGATTTGGGCTGCCCGTAGATACTGTTGATTGACTGACTGATTTGGGCTGCCTGTTGATACTGTTGATTGACTGACTGATTTGGGCTGCCTGTAGATACTGTTGATTGACTGACTGATTTGGGCTGCCTGTAGATACTGTTGATTGACTGACTGATTTGGGCTGCCTGTTGATACTGTTGATTGACTGACTGATTTGGGCTGCCTGTAGATACTGTTGATTGACTGACTGATTTGGGCTGCCTGTTGATACTGTTGATTGACTGATTGATTTGGGCTGCCTGTAGATACTGTTGATTGACTGATTGATTTGGGCTGCCTGTTGACACTGTTGATTGACTGATTGATTTGGGCTGCCCGTAGATACTGTTGATTGACTGATTGATTTGGGCTGCCTGTAGATACTGTTGATTGACTGATTGATTTGGGCTGCCCGTAGATACTGTTGATTGACTGATTGATTTGAAAACACATACAGTATATACACACTCGGTAGATTTGTTGAAATGTGACTAATAATAGTAATAATACTACTACCACTAATAATAATAATGTGAACAATAATATAAGCTGGGATTGCAAAAGTTGCCCATTTATTTCCATGGTCTCGGATTATTATTTTTGTTTTAATGTCTACTGATACAAACGCACTACAGAGATACACATTCAAAATGGCTACTGATACGAACGCACTACAGAGATACACATTCAAAATGGCTACTGATACAAACGCACTACAGAGATACACATTCAAAATGGCTACTGATACGAACGCACTACAGAGATACACATTCAAAATGGCTACTGATACAAACGCACTACAGAGATACACATTCAAAATGGCTACTGATACGAACGCACTACAGAGATACACATTCAAAATGGCTACTGATACGAACGCACTACAGAGATACACATTCAAAATGGCTACTGATACGAACGCACTACAGAGATACACATTCAAAATGGTTCTACTATTAGCTGTTTGCATTGAAAAGTTCAAATCACAGTCTCCAGACCAGTGGTATTCAAACTTTCTCAGCAGGGCCCCCATTTTATTCTACAGAATTTCTGGCAACCCCACTACAATTACCTGAGTCATAACCCCGACTGTGAATACCACTACTCTAGGACCTGTTGTAATAACTACATCCTGCAGACTGACCCTCCATTGACTCCTACAAACTGTAGGTTCTTCTTGGTTCCCAAAGAAACCTGGCGGCCATCTTTCTTCTTCATGATGGACTTCAGGGCGCTCTTACGACCTGGGAGGGATGAATGAAAGGGAGGAGACAACACTTATTAATTAACATATAAATCTGGAGGACATGAATGTACGGTATGTCACCTATTTTGTTCATGACCCCTGATCCATCGAACAAAACGACCCATGTCAGGACGAATCAAATGCTATTAGTCACATGTGCCGAATACAACAGGTGTAGTAGGCCTCCAGCTAGCCCCTGTGTCTGTGTAGCAGGGTAACAAGTCATCCAGCTAGCCCCTGTGTCTATGTAGCAAGGTAACAAGTCCTACAGCTAGCCCCTGTGTCTGTGTAGCAGGGTAACAAGTCCTCCAGCTAGCCCCTGTGTCTATGTAGCAAGGTAACAAGTCCTACAGCTAGCCCCTGTGTCTGTGTAGCAGGGTAACAAGGCCTCTAGCTAACCCTGTGTCTGTGTAGCAGGGTAACAAGTCCTACAGCTAGCCCCTGTGTCTGTGTAGCAGGGTAACAAGGCCTCTAGCTAGCCCCTGTGTCTGTGTAGCACGGCAACAAGTCCTACAGCTAGCCCCTGTGTCTGTGTAGCAGGGTAACAAGGCCTCTAGCTAGCCCCTGTGTCTGTGTAGCAGGGTAACAAGTCCTACAGCTAGCCCCTGTGTCTGTGTAGCAGGGTAACAAGGCCTCTAGCTAGCCCCTGTGTCTGTGTAGCAGGGTAACAAGGCCTCTAGCTAGCCCCTGTGTCTGTGTAGCAGGGTAACAAGGCCTCTAGCTAGCCCCTGTGTCTGTGTAGCAGGGTAACAAGGCCTCTAGCTAGCCCCTGTGTCTGTGTAGCAGGGTAACAAGTCCTACAGCTAGCCCCTGTGTCTGTGTAGCAGGGTAACAAGTCCTACAGCTAGCCCCTGTGTCTGTGTAGCACGGTAACAAGGCCTACAGCTAGCCCCTGTGTCTGTGTAGCAGGGTAACAAGGCCTCTAGCTAGCCCCTGTGTCTGTGTAGCAGGGTAACAAGGCCTCTAGCTAGCCCCTGTGTCTGTGTAGCAGGGTAACAAGTCCTACAGCTAGCTCCTGTGTCTGTGTAGCAGGGTAACAAGTCCTACAGCTAGCCCCTGTGTCTGTGTAGCAGGGTAACAAGGCCTCTAGCTAGCCCCTGTGTCTGTGTAGCAGGGTAACAAGTCCTACAGCTAGCTCCTGTGTCTGTGTAGCAGGGTAACAAGTCCTACAACTCCAGCTATCTCAAACATTATAAATGGGCTGTGGGGGTTTTCCAACAGTAGTAGGGAACAGTATAGTTCTGTGCCTGAGAAGCGTTGCCAGATTGAGAGGCCAGTCCAGCCGTAGCACGGTATCGTGCAGGAGTAATGTATTGTGTGTGTGTGTGTGTGTGTGTGTGTGTGTGTTAGAGTGTGTTGCCAGATTGGAGTAGGAAGTAGTTCCATTGGTTGTCATATTGGTAGTAGTTCTGTGTGTTGACAGATTAGTCGTAGTTCTGTGTGTTGCCAGCTTGGTAGTAGTTCTGTGTGTTGTCAGCTTGGTAGTAGATCTGTGTGTTGTCAGATTGGAAGTAGTTATGTGTGTTGCCAGATTGGAAGTAGTTATGTGTGTTGCCAGATTGGAAGTAGTTCCATTGGTTGTCATATTGGTAGTATTTCTGTGTGTTGCCAGATTGGTAGTAGTTCTGTGTGTTGCCAGATTGGTAGTAGTTCTGTGTGTTGTCAGATTGGTAGTAGTTCTGTGTGTTGTCAGATTGGTAGTAGTTATGTGTGTTGCCAGATTGGTAGTAGTTATGTGTGTTGCCAGATTGGAAGTAGTTATGTGTGTTGCCAGATTGGAAGTAGTTCCATTGGTTGTCATATTGGTAGTAGTTCTGTGTGTTGCCAGATTGGTAGTAGTTATGTGTGTTGCCAGATTGGTAGTAGTTCTGTGTGTTGCCAGATTGGTAGTAGTTCTGTGTGTTGCCAGATTGGTAGTAGTTCTGTGTGTTACCAGATTAGTAGTAGTTCTGTGTGTTGCCAGATTAGTAGTAGTTCCGTACCGTTCAAGGCGCTGGACATCTGCTGGTCCATGCGGTGCTTCAGCGTGGCCGGGCTGGGCGGGGACCTGGGGTCATGTGACACTACCTCCGTCTGGCTAACCTCTGAACTCTGCATGACTTCACTGGACACCTGCAGCTGAACCCGATCTGGACCAATCACAGAAGAGGGGAGGAGTCAGATGCAGAAGTGGACACAGGAAGAGGACAGATATAGACAGAAGGGGACAGATATAGACAGAAGGGGACACAGGAAGAGGACAGATATAGACAGAAGGGGACACAGGAAGAGGACAGATATAGACAGAAGGGGACACAAGACGAGGACAGATATAGACAGAGGGGGACACAGGAAGAGGACAGATATAGACAGAAGGGGACACAAGACGAGGACAGATATAGACAGAGGGGGACACAGGAAGAGGACAGATATAGACAGAGGGGGACACACGAAAAGTACAATAGCTGAGGACGACACTCAAATACTAAAGCAGGAGTCTGTTTTTAAAAGTGTTCAGAGGAGGCAGTTAAAGAGTACAACAGGAGTCTGTCTTCAAGGAGTAGAACACCTGACTAGTTCTCTGATCTGCGTCCAGAGACCGTCTGTCTGGTTCCATGAGGCTACTGAACTGGAAGCAGTTAGAGACTTGGCTTCAGCATCATCTGATCAACTACCACTGGAATGTCCTGCTTCTTGAATTCGCCAACACTATTTGAATACTCAGCGGAGTCCATATAAGCAGCGAGGTGAACAAGCATTAGGGAGAAGTGGGCTGATTATGTGCAACAGCAGACATGTATGTACACTTCTACCACACACCCAAGTGGTACCAAGTAGCTGCTAGAAATGAGTGCCCAGCACATGGCTACCAGGCTACCATTCCAGCGTTACATAACAGAGAAGGGTTATGAATCAGTTGTAGCTTAAGACAGAAACAACAAGAGTCCTATGCTGGTTCTGCCTGTTCATCTAGGGCTCTGAACCCCTAAAGATACTGACTGCTGAAAGGTGCTTAACACCTCGGCAGTTCACTTTATGTTTGTTCATATATCACAGATACCTCACTGATCCAATAGTGTCAAAATACCCCAGAACACAAGGTGGCAGTAGCTTGTTTAGCTTGTACAAAAGTATGTGGACACCCCTTCAAATTAGTGGATTATAATTTCAGCCACACCTGTTGAGGACAGGCCTATAAAATCTAGCACACCGCCATGCAATCTCCATAGACAAACATTGGCAGTAGAATGGCCTTACTGAATAGCTCAGTGACTTTCAACATGGCACCATCACAGGATGCCACCTTTCCAACAAGTCAGTTTGTCAAATTTCTGCCCTGCTAGAGCTGCCCCGGTCAACTGTAAGTGTTGTCATTGTGAAGTGGAAACGTCTAGGAGCAACAACAGCTCAGTCACGAAGTGGTAGGCCACACAAGCTCACAGAACAGGACCGCCGAGTGCTGAAGCGTGTTCCAAACTGCCTCCAGAAACAACGTCAGCACAAGAACGGTTTGTCAGGACCTTCATGAATGGGTTTCCATGGCCTTGCAGCTGCACACAAACCGAAGATCACCATGCGCAATGCCAAGCGTCAGCTGGAGTGGTGTAAAGCTCGGTGCCATTGGACTCTGGAGTAGTGGAAACGCATTCTCTGTAGTGATGAATTACTCTTTACCATCTGGCAGTCCGACATACGAATCTGGGTTTGGCGGATTCCAGGAGAATGCTACCTGCCCGAAGGCATTGAGCCAACTGTAATGTTTGGCGGAGGAGGAATAATGGTCTGGGGCTGTTTTTCATGGTTCAGGCCCCTTAGTTCCAGTGAAGGGAAATCTTAACGCTACAGCATACAATGACATTCTAGACGATTCTGTGCTTCCATCTTTGTGGCAACAGTTTGGGAAAGGCTCTTTCCTGTTTCAAATCGAGGTCAGTGTGGTAGAACTTGACAGGCCTGACCCTACCTTTAGATGAATTGGAATGCAGACTGCGAGCCAGGCCTAACCGCCCAACATCAGTGTCCGACCTCACTAATGCTCTTGTGGATGAATAGAAGCAAGTCCTCGAAACAATGTTCCAACATCTAGTGGAACGCCTTCCCAGAAGAGTGGAGGTTATTATTGCAGCAAAGGGGGGACCAACTCCACACAGATCTTCAGTTTCTTGGCAATATCTCGCATGGAAAAGCCTAAATATCTCAGAACAAGAACAGACTGACGAGTTTCAGAAGAAAGTTCTTGGTTAATGGCCATTTTGAGCCTGTAATCGAACCCTAAACGATATCGTAACCGCAATTGATAAAAGACAGTACTGTGCAGCCGTCTTCATCGACCTGGCCAAGGCCTTCGACTCTGCCAATCACCGCATTCTTATCAGCAGACTTAATAGCCTTGGCTTCTCAAATGACTGCCTCGCCTGGTTCACCAACTACTTCTCAGATAGAGTTCAGTGTTTATTTTTTTATTTTATTTCACCTTTATTTAACCAGGTAGGCCAGTTGAGAACAAGTTCTCATTTACAACTACGACCTGGCCAAAATAAAGCAAAGTAGTGTGACACAGACAACAACACAGAGTTACACATGGAGTAAACAATAAACAAGCCAATAACACAAACAAAATCAATGACGCAGTAGAAAAAAAGAAAGTCAATATACAGTGTGTGCAAAAGGCATGAGGAGGTAGGCAATAAATAGGCCGTAGGAGCGAATAGTTACAATTTAACAGATTAACACTGGAGTGATAAATGAGCAGATGATGACGTGCAAGTAGAGATACTGGTGTGCAAAAAAGCAGAAAAGTCAATAAAATATAAACAGTATGGGGATGAGGTAGGTAGATTGGGTGGGCTATTTACAGATGGACTATGTACAGCTGCAGCGATCGGTTAGCTGCTCAGATAGCAGATGTTTAAAGTTGGTGAGGGAAATAAAAGTCTCCAGCTTCAGCGATTTTTGCAATTCATTCCAGTCACTGGCAGCAGAGAACTGGAAGGAAAGGCGGCCAAATGAGATGTTGGCTTTGGGGATAATCAGTGAGATATACCTGCTGGAACGTGTGCTACGGGTGGGTGTTGTTATCGTGACCAGTGAACTGAGATAAGGCGGAGCTTTACCTAGCATAGACTTGTAGATGACCTGGAGCCAGTGGGTCTGGTGACGAATATGTAGCGAGGGCCAGCCGACTAGAGCATACAGGTCGTAGTGGTGGGTGGTATAAGGTGATTTGGTAACAAAATGGATGGCACTGTGATAGACTGCATCCAGTTTGCTGAGTAGAGTGTTGGAAGCTATTTTGTAGATGACATCGCCGAAGTCGAGGATCGGTAGGATAGTCAGTTTTACTAGGGTAAGTTTGGCGGCGTGAGTGAAGGAGGATTGTTGCGAAATAGAAAGCCGATTCTAGATTACATTTTTGATTTAAAATGAGTCTGGAAAGAGAGTTACAGTCTAGCCAGACACCTAGGTATTAATAGTTGTCCACATATTCTAGGTCGGGAACCGTCCAGGGTGGTGATGCTAGTCGGGCGGAAGGGTGCGGGCAGCAATCGTTGAAGCTCGTTTGGAGGTTAGTTAGCACAGTGTCCAAAGAAGGGACAGATATATACAGAATGGTGTCGTCTGCGTAGAGGTGGATCAGAGAATCACCAGCAGCAAGAGCGACATCATTGATATATACAGAGAAAAGAGTCGGCCCGAGAATTGAACCCTGTGGCACCCCCACAGAGACTGCCAGAGGTCCGGACAACAGGCCCTCCGATTTGACACACTTAAAAACACCTGTGATTACTGTATGCCTCGCTGTATGTCTCTCTCAGATGTCAATATGCCTTGTATACTGTTGTTCAGGTTAGTTATCATTGTTTTAGTTTACAATGGAGCCCCTAGTTCCACTCACATGCTGTGACCTCTCCCATTATAACCAGCTTATCCAGAGATACAACCTGAGCAGCTTACCGATCACTGTACCTGTACACAGCCCATCTGTAAATAGCCCACCCATCTACCTCATCAACATACTGTTTTTATTTACTTTGCTGCTCTTTTGCTCCAGTACCCCAGTATCTCTACTTGCACATCATCATCTGCACATCTATCACTCCAGTATTAATGCTAAATTGTAATTATTTTCACCTCTAGGGTCTATCTATTTATTACTCTTCTACATTTGCACACACTGTACATAGATTTTTCTATTTAATTTTGTGTTATTAACTGTACGTTTGTTTATGTGTAACTCTGTGTTGTTGTTTGTGTCACACTGCTTTGCTTTATCTTGGCCAGGTCGCAGTTCTCAACTAGCATCTGGTTAAATAAAGGTTAAATAAAAAATAAATAAAAATTTAGATATTCCATTAAAAAAAATCAGTCATTTCCATCTACAATAGTCATTTCCAATATTAAAAATGTCTACCCTGCATTTCTGATCAATTTTATGTTTTCTTTCAAAAACAATTACATTTCTACGTGACCTCAAACTTTTGAACGGTAGTGTAGGTCTCTTTTTCAAATGCGCCTCTTTTTTATAATACAACATAAATATACAAAAACACAGTCATGGTAAGCACAATTAAAACATCCCAAATCACCCAGAAAGGGCCCCCCCGAGCGGCGCAGTGGTCTAAGGCACTGAGTCCAGGCTCTGTCACAGCCGGCCGCGACCGGGAGACCCATGGGGCGGTGAACAATTGGCCCAGCATTGTCCGGGTTAGGGGAGGGTTTGGCCGGCAGGGATGCGACTCTTGTGGCGGGCCGGGCGCAGTGCACGCTGACACGGTCGCCAGGTGTACGGTGTTTCCTCCGACACATTGGTGAGGCTGGCTTCCGAAGGGTTAAGTGGGCATTGTGTTAAGAAGCAGTGCGGCTTGGCTGGGTTGTGTTTCAGAGGACGCACGGCTCTCAACCTTCGCCTCTCCCGAGTCCGTACGGGAGTTGCAGCGATGAGACAAGATTGGATACAAATTGGATACCACAAAATTGGGGAGAAAAGGGGGTAAAAAACAAAATAACAAACACTAAACTAAAAAATAAACAAAGTCCCCGATCAATACTCTAAACTGGCCGAACGGCAACCAGAACATCAGTTACATAGTCCCCGATCAATACTCTAAACTGCCCGAACGGCACCAGAACATCAGTTACATAGTCCCCGATCAATACTCTAAACTGCCCGAACGGCACCAGAACATCAGTTACATAGTCCCCGATCAATACTCTAAACTGCCCGAACGGCACCAGAACATCAGTTACATAGTCTATGATCAATACTCTAAACCGCCCGAACGGCACCAGAACATCAAGATGAAATGTATTGTGAATTTTGTTCGAGCAATACGGGGCATTAAAACTAAAAGCAGATTTATCTAGAGGAGGAGACCCTAGGAACATCAAGAGTTAACCAATCCTCTGAACGGGTTAGGCAACTCATGTGTCCATTCTTCAACAGCAAAGTTAGATAAGGTAGAAGTTTATGAAGTAGGGTCTTGTGAACAAAAAGGGAGTAATGTCGAGATCTCTGTGTCTTTAGTGAAGTCCTGCCAACCTTTTGATACAGGATGCAGTGATTAGTATCACACATGTCACCTGTAACAAAATGAAGGGCACTATGGGAGATGGCATCCAATGGTTTAACATTTTTTGGTTAGTACATGATTCCATGTGTTATTTCATAGTTTACAACTTGATTGGAGTCCACCTGTGGCCAATTCAATTATTTGGGCATGATTTAGAAAGAAACACACCTGTCTATATAAGGTCCCATGGTTGACAGTGCATGTCAGAGCAGAAACTATACCATGAAGTGTCTGTCGATCTCCGAGATAGAATTGCGATGACGCATATATCTGGGGAAGGGTATAAAACAATTCTTACAGTGTTGAAAGTTTCCAAGAGCACAGTGGTGTTCATTGGGAAATGTAAAAAATACCAGACGCCTAAAACTGTCTGTCCAACCAAACTGAGCAACTGGGAAAGAATGACGGTTAGGGAGGTGACCAAGAAGCCCATGACCACTCTGACAGAACTACATCTTGGCTGAAATGGGAGAACCTGGCAGAATGACAACAATCTCTACAGCACTTCACCATTCTGGACTTAATGGGAGAGTGGCCAGACAGACGCCACTCCTGAGAAAAAGGCACCTGACAGCACGCCTGGAGCTTGCAAAAAGGCACGTGAAATTCTCTGGGCAGATGAAACAAGAATGTACATCTTTGTCCCTGAATGCAAAGTGCTGTGTCTAGAGAAAACCAGGCACAGCTCATCACTATCCCTACCGTGAAACATGGTGGTGGCAGCATCATGCTATGGGGATGCTTTTCAGTGGCAGGGACTGGGAGACTGGCAAGGATAGAGGGAACAATGAATGGAGTCAAATACAGGCAGATCCTTGATGGGCACCTGCTTCAGAGTGCAAATGACAATAGACTGGGGTGACGATGAACATTCCAACAGGACAATGACGCCAAGTATACAGTCAAAGTGGCCCAGCTAAAGCCCAGACTTGAATCCCATTGGAAATCTATGGAAAAGATTTGAAGATTGTTGTCGCTCCCCGTCTAATTTAAAAGAGCTTGAGAAAATCTGCAAGGAAGAAAGGGAGAAAATCCCCAAATCCAGGTGTTCAAAGTTGATATAGACAAAGTTGTAATTGCCACCAAATGTGTTTCTATAAAGTACTGACTCAGGGGTGTGAAAACGTATGTAAATGAGACGTTTCAGTATTTCATTATCAATAAATGTGCAAAAATGTTGAAAAACACAATTCCCGCCCTACTAGCTGGAGTATTAGCTAGCTAGTACACAGTGTCATTCGCCCCGGTCTGCCGAGCACCTGCCCTCGCCTTAACGTTAACAGAATTACAATCTTCTTCTTCAAATCAAATCAAATGTTATTGGTCACATGGTTAGCAGATGTTAATGCGAGTGTAGAGAAATGGTTGTGCTTCTAGTTATGACAGTGCAGTAACATCTAACAATTCATCTAACAATTCCCCAACAACTTCTTCTGTGGGGTTTACAGTGGTTGGCATCCAACACTATGGTGCATTATCGTTACCTGCCGTACTGGAGTGCCCTGCCTCCCGCCTGTGTCCCGGAGTCCTGGCTGAAAAATGGACCAATAGAAGTATAATGAGGGGTTCCTGCAGATGCACACCCTTCTCCTCCTGTCGTTTTCCCCACGGAGGTTCTTGCTCTCTGATAAGAGAGTATAAAAAGGGGTTCCTGCAGATGCACACCCTTCTCCTCCTGTCGTTTTCCCCACGGAGGTTCTTGCTCTCTGATAAGAGAGTATAAAAAGGGGTTCCTACAGATGCACACCCTTCTCCTCCTGTCGTTTTCCCCACGGAGGTTCTTGCTCTCTGATAAGAGAGTATAAAAAGGGGTTCCTGCAGATGCACACCCTTCTCCTCCTGTCGTTTTCCCCACGGAGGTTCTTGCTCTCTGATAAGAGAGTATAAAAAGGGGTTCCTGCAGATGCACACCCTTCTCCTCCTGTCGGTTTCCCCACGGAGGTTCTTGCTCTCTGATAAGCTCAAAGTCAAGTTGTCGACCACTGCCCAGCTTTACGATTCTACAGCGAGAAATGTCAGGTTCGTCGGTATCACCAGCAGTGAGGTTGAAGCTACCAATTACTACTTTTTCACACTGGAAGAAGTTAAGATACACTACATCTACCCTTTAAAAATTATATTGTTTACTGAACTAAAGTTACTGAGAAAAAAGTAGTTAACCACATCCAAACTACTACGTGACTACAAATTATTATATCTAAACCTGAAATGCCATAGACTACAAATTGCAAGATATGACTATAACTCTGGAGTCAGAGATTCAAGTGAGAATTAGGATTCTTAGGAAATTCTTGCCAACTTAACACACTTTTCTTTTTGCAAAAAAACAATAGTATGTAGTCCCAGTAGTTAGCTACACCGCTACATGGTAAAACAGTAGTGTGTAGTTCCAGTAGTTAGCTACACCGCTACATGGTAAAACAGTAGTGTGTAGTCCCAGTAGTTAGCTACACCGCTACATGGTAAAACAGTAGTGTGTAGTCCCAGTAGTTAGCTACACCGCTACATGGTAAAACAGTAGTGTGTAGTCCCAGTAGTTAGCTACACCGCTACATGGTAAAACAGTAGTGTGTAGTCCCAGTAGTTAGCTACACCGCTACACCGCTACATGGTAAAACAGTAGTGTGTAGTTCCAGTAGTTAGCTACACCGCTACATGGTAAAACAGTAGTGTGTAGTCCCAGTAGTTAGCTACACCGCTACATGGTAAAACAGTAGTGTGTAGTCCCAGTAGTTAGCTACACCGCTACATGGTAAAACAGTAGTGTGTAGTTCCAGTAGTTAGCTACATGGTAAAACAGTACACCGCTACATGGTAAAACAGTAGTGTGTAGTCCCAGTAGTTAGCTACACCGCTACATGGTAAAACAGTAGTGTGTAGTTCCAGTAGTTAGCTACACCGCTACATGGTAAAACAGTAGTGTGTAGTTCCAGTAGTTAGCTACATGGTAAAACAGTAGTGTGTAGTCCCAGTAGTTAGCTACACCGCTACATGGTAAAACAGTAGTGTGTAGTCCCAGTAGTTAGCTACACCGCTACACCGCTACATGGTAAAACAGTAGTGTGTAGTTCCAGTAGTTAGCTACACCGCTACATGGTAAAACAGTAGTGTGTAGTCCCAGTAGTTAGCTACACCGCTACATGGTAAAACAGTAGTGTGTAGTCCCAGTAGTTAGCTACACCGCTACATGGTAAAACAGTAGTGTGTAGTTCCAGTAGTTAGCTACATGGTAAAACAGTAGTGTGTAGTTCCAGTAGTTAGCTACACCGCTACATGGTAAAACAGTAGTGTGTAGTCCCAGTAGTTAGCTACACCACTACATGGTAAAACAGTAGTGTGTAGTTCCAGTAGTTAGCTACACCGCTACATGGTAAAACAGTAGTGTGTAGTCCCAGTAGTTAGCTACACCGCTACATGGTAAAACAGTAGTGTGTAGTCCCAGTAGTTAGCTACACCGCTACATGGTAAAACAGTAGTGTGTAGTCCCAGTAGTTAGCTACACCGCTACATGGTAAAACAGTAGTGTGTAGTCCCAGTAGTTAGCTACACCGCTACATGGTAAAACAGTAGTGTGTAGTCCCAGTAGTTAGCTACACCGCTACATGGTAAAACAGTAGTGTGTAGTCCCAGTAGTTAGCTACATGGTAAAACAATAGTATGTAGTCCCAGTAGTTAGCTACACCGCTACATGGTAAAACAGTAGTGTGTAGTTCTAGTAGTTAGCTACATGGTAAAACAGTAGTGTGTAGTTCCAGTAGTTGGCTACACCGCTACATGGTAAAACAGTAGTGTGTAGTCCCAGTAGTTAGCTACACCGCTACATGGTAAAACAGTAGTGTGTAGTTCCAGTAGTTAGCTACACCGCTACATGGTAAAACAGTAGTGTGTAGTTCCAGTAGTTAGCTACATGGTAAAACAGTAGTGTGTAGTTCCAGTAGTTAGCTACACCGCTACATGGTAAAACAGTAGTGTGTAGTTCCAGTAGTTAGCTACGTGGTAAAACAGTAGTGTGTAGTCCCAGTAGTTAGCTACACCGCTACATGGTAAAACAGTAGTGTGTAGTCCCAGTAGTTAGCTACACCGCTACATGGTAAAACAGTAGTGTGTAGTTCCAGTAGTTAGCTACATGGTAAAACAGTAGTGTGTAGTCCCAGTAGTTAGCTACACCGCTACATGGTAAAACAGTAGTGTGTAGTCCCAGTAGTTGGCTACACCGCTACATGGTAAAACAGTAGTGTGTAGTTCCAGTAGTTAGCTACACCGCTACATGGTAAAACAGTAGTGTGTAGTTCCAGTAGTTAGCTACATGGTAAAACAGTAGTGTGTAGTTCCAGTAGTTAGCTACACCGCTACATGGTAAAACAGTAGTGTGTAGTTCCAGTAGTTAGCTACACCGCTACATGGTAAAACAGTAGTGTGTAGTTCCAGTAGTTAGCTCCTCCTCAACACTTCTTAAGACACATTCATTCTACACTACATGTAGTTCACTCCTCCTCAACACTGCCTCTTTATCCTACCCCCTCCTTTTTCGAACATTCTGTTAAAAATCGCGCAACTTTTCAGCGTCCTGCTACTCATGCCAGGAATATAGTATATGCATATGATTAGTATGTGTGGATAGAAAACACTCTGAAGTTTCTAAAACTGGTTAAATCACGGCTGTGACTATAACAGAGCGTGACGTTAAACATGACGTTGCATGTTGGAAGAGAGCTTTTTTCGTGATGCAGACAGGCTATACAAATGGATATTTTGGGCATTCATGGACAGATTTAATCGGGAAAAAGACCAATTTGTGATGTTTATGGGACATATAGGAGTGCCAACAAAGAATATCATCAAAGGTAATGAATGTTTTATATTTTATTTCTGCGTTTTTGTGTAGCGCCGGCTACGCTAATTATTTTGTTTACGTCGCCTTCAGGCATTTTGGGGTGTTGCATGCTATCAGATAATAGCTTCTCATGCTTTCGCCGAAAAGCATTTTAAAAATCTGACTTGTTGGCTAGATTCACAACGAGTGTAGCTTTAATTCAATACCCTGCATGTATATTTTAATGAACGTTTGAGTTTTAACGAGTACATTTAGCATTTAGCGTAGCGCATTTGCATTTCCAGGTGCCTACTTGAGACGTCTGCGTCTCAAGTAGGAGCAAGAAGTTAACTTCTTGGTGACAGGGGGCAGTATTTTCACACCCGGATGAAATGCATGTCCAAATTCAACTGCCTGCTACTCATCCCCAGAAGATAAGATAGTGTTTTTATCCAAATAAATATGCCTATGAAGTTTCTAAAACTGTTTGAATCATGTATGTGAGTATAACAGAACTTATTTAGCAGGCGAAACCCCAAGGACAAACCATTCAGATTAATGTTTTTGAGGTCACTCTCTTTCCAATGCATTTTCATTGGGAATCCAGATTTCTAAGGGACCTTCTTGCAGTTCCTATCGCTTCCACTGGATGTCACCAGTCTTTAGAAATTGGTTGAGGTTTTTCTTTGTGTAATGAAGAAGTACGGCCATCTTGAACGAGGGTCACTTGAAGTGCACTGTTAGATACAAGCGCATGTCCAGAAAGCTAGCTTCAGTTTGTTTTCCTCCTGTATTGAACACAGATCATCCCGTCTTCAATTTTATTGATTATTTACTTTAAAAAAAGAGGGACGGAAGCTATACTGTTACACTGGCAATACTACAGTGCCTATAAAAACATCCAATAGTCAAATGTATATGAAATACAAATGGTATATACCTAATTCCTATAATAACTACAACCTAAAACTTCTTACCTGGGAATATTGAAGTCTCATGTTAAAAGGAACCACCAGCTTTCATATGTTCTCATGTTCTGAGCAAGGAACAGAAACGTTAGCTTTTTCACATGGCACATATTGTACTTTTACTTCTCCAACACTTAGTTTTTGTATTATTTAAACCAAATTAAACATGTTTCATTATCTACTTGAGGCTAAATAGATTTGTATTGATGTATTATATTAAGTTAAAATAAGTGTTCATTCAGTATTGTTGTAATTGTCATTATTTCAAATACATTTTTTTTTTTTTTAAATCGGCCGATTAATTGGTATCGGCTTTTTTTGGTCCTCCAATAATCGGTATCGGTGTTGAAAAATCATAATCGGTCGACCTCTATTCTACACTACATGAAGTTCACTACTCCCCAACACTGTGCAGCCATACGTCTTTTGTTTCAGCAGTCAGATCTCTCGGTGTGTGACCTCTATCAGCTCCAAACAGGTCCCATCAGGTCCTGGCTGCTGCAGAGATAACTGTGGTCCATTCAGGTCCTGGCTGCTGCAGAGATAACTGTGGTCCATTCAGGTCCTGGCTGCTGCAGAGATAACTGTGGTCCATTCAGGTCCTGGCTGCTGCAGAGATAACTGTGGTCCCATCAGGTCCTGGCTGCTGCAGAGATAACTCTGGTCCCATTCAGGTCCTGGCTGCTGCAGAGATAACTCTGGTCCCATCAGGTCCTGGCTGCTGCAGAGATAACTCAGGTCCTGGCTGCTGCATTCAGGTCCTGGCTGCTGCAGAGATATCAGGTCCTGGCTGCTGTGGTCCCATCAGGTCCTGGCTGCTGCAGAGATAACTGTGGTCCCATCAGGTCCTGGCTGCTGCAGAGATAACTGTGGCTGCTGCATTCAGGTCCTGGCTGCTGCAGAGATAACTCTGGTCCCATCAGGTGCTGCTGCTATCCCATCAGGTCCTGGCTGCTGCAGAGATAACTGTGGTCCCATCAGGTCCTGGCTGCTGCACTGTGGAGGTCCTGGCTGCTGCATAACTGTGGTCCATTCAGGTCCTGGCTGCTGCAGAGATAACTCTGGTCCCATCAGGTCCTGGCTGCTGCAGAGATAACTCTGGTCCCATCAGGTCCTGGCTGCTGCAGAGGTAACTCTGGTCCCATCAGGTCCTGGCTGCTGCAGAGATAACTCTGGTCCCATCAGGTCCTGGCTGCTGCAGAGATAACTGTGGTCCCATCAGGTCCTGGCTGCTGCAGAGATAACTGTGGTCCATTCAGGTCCTGGCTGCTGCAGAGAAAACTCTGGTCCCATCAGGTCCTGGCTGCTGCAGAGATAACTGTGGACCCATCAGGTCCTGGCTGCTGCAGAGATAACTCTGGTCCCATCAGGTCCTGGCTGCTGCAGAGATAACTCTGGTCCATTCAGGTCCTGGCTGCTGCAGAGAAAACTCTGGTCCCATCAGGTCCTGGCTGCTGCAGAGATAACTGTGGACCCATCAGGTCCTGGCTGCTGCAGAGATAACTCTGGTCCCATCAGGTCCTGGCTGCTGCAGAGATAACTGTGGTCCATTCAGGTCATGGCTGCTGCAGAGAGAACTCTGGTCCCATCGCATCACACATCACTTCACACATAACGACGATCACAAATGGCACCCTACTAGTAGTGCACTATGTAGGAAATAAGGTGCCATTTCAGACGCATAAACAGACATGCTTCTGTGAACCCCGACCCTAGAGCTCTGAACCAATCCTCTCCTCCTCCCCCTCTCCCTCTTTTCCCCACCAGATTCTAAAAATACATACTTTGGACAGCAGCTGTCTGTCTGTCTCCCTGCCTCCCTGGCTCCCTGGAGCACCTTCAATTACATTTTTGGGCAAAAAGGCAAACTCAGCTCCATCATTCATTGAATCAGATGGCTGATTAATCACAAAACCCACTAATATTGCCAACTACTTTAAGCAAACCAAGACAGTCGTGAAGAGGGCACAACAAAACCTATTCCCCCTCAGGAGACTGAAAAGATTTGGCATGGGTCCCCAGATCCTCAAAAGGTTTTACAGATGCACCAGAGAGCATCCTGACGGGTTGCATCACTGCCTAGTATGGCAACTGCTCGGCCTCCGACCGCAAGGCACTACAGAGCCCAGTACATCACCGGGGCTAAGCTTCCTGCCATCCAGGACCTCTATACCAGGCTGTGTCAGAGGAAGGCCCTAAAAATTGTCAAAGACTCCAGCCATCCTAGTCATAGACTGTTCTCTCTGCTACCACACGGCAAGCGTTACCGGAGCGCCAAGTCTAGATCCAAGAGGCTTCTAAACAGCTTCTACCACCAAGCCATAAGACTCCTGAACATCTAATCAAATGGCTACCCAGACTATTTGCATTGCCCCCCTCTCTTCTACGCTGCTGCTACTCTCTGTTATTATCTATGCATAGTCACTTTAATAACTCTACCAACATGTACATATTACCTCAATTACCCCGACACCGGTACCCCGCACATTGACTCTGTACCGGTAGCCCCCTGTATATAGCCTCCACATTGACTCTGTACCGGTACACCCTGTATATAGCCTCCACATTGACTCTGTATCGGTACCCCGTTTATAGCCTCCACATTGACTTTGTACCGGTACCTCGTTTATAGCCTCCACATTGACTCTGTACCGGTACCCCATGTATTTAGCCTCCACATTGACTCTGTACCGGTACCCCATGTATTTAGCCTCGCTATTGTTATTTACTGCTGCTCTTTAATTATTTGTTACTTTTAACTCTTACTTTTTTTGTATTTTCTTAACTGCATTGTTAGATAAGGGCTTGTAAGTAAGCATTTCACTGTAAGGTCTACTACACCTGTTGTGTTCGGCGCATGTGACAAATAATAACAATTTGATTTGATTCTTTCATTGGAAAGCAAACATGACATGCCAGCAACAAACGCTGACAATACACATCCAAGTATCAACAATGACAAGCAACCGGGGTCTTACAACTTGGATGGAAAATTACTGAGGATAATAGCGGACGATATTGCCACTCCTATTTATCATATCTTCAATTTAAGCCTACTAGAGAGCGTGTTCCCTTAGGCTTGGAGGGAAGTTAAAGTCATTCCACTTCCTAAGGATAGTAAAGCCCCCTTTACTGGCTCAAATAGCCAACCAATCAGCCTGTAAGAATCTCTACAGGATCGGTGTTCCAACCTCGGGACTGTTGAGCTAACGTGCGCTAATGTGAATAGCATGACGTTGTAAGTAACAAGAACATTTCCCAGGACATAGACATGTCTTATATGGGCAGAAATTCTTGCTAATCTAACTGCACTGTCCAATTTACAGTAGCTATTACAGCGAAAACACACCATGCTATTGTTTGAGGGAAGTGCACAATTATGCACTTGAAAATGTATATATTGACCAATTAGGCACATTTGGGCAGACTTGATACAACAGTTTAAAAGAAATGCAATGGTTCATTGGATAAGTCTGAAACTTTGCACATACACTGCTGCCATCTAGTGGCCAAAATCTAAATTGCGCCTAGAGTCCCAAGTTAGATAATGGCCTTTCTCTTGCATTTCATGATGATGGAACAAAAACAAATTAAAAAACGTATGTTTTTATGTATCATCTTTTACCAGATATAATGTGTTATATCCTCCTACATTCATTTCACATTTCCACAAACTTAAAAGTGTTTCCTTTCAAATGGCATGAAGAATATGCATATCCTTGCTTCAGGTCCTAAGCTACAGGCAGTTAGATTTGGGCATGTCATTTTAGGCTAAAATTCCTTAATTAAGAGGCGTTAACAACCCTTTGTAAACTTTTTGAAAAAATGGTGTTTGACCAGATACAATGCTATTATACAGTAAACAAATTGACAACAGACTTTCAGCTCGCTTATAGGGAAGGACACTCAACAAGCACAGCACTTATACAAATGACTGATGATTTGCCGAGAGAAATTGATGATAAATGATTGTGTGGGCTGTTTTGTTAGACTCCAGTTCTGCTTTTGACATTATTGATCATAGTCTGTTGCTGGAAAACCGTATGTGTTATGGCTTTACACCCCCTGCTATAACATGGATAAAGAGTTACCTGTCTAACAGAACACAGAGGGTGTTCTTTAATGGAAGCCTCTCCAACGTAATCCAGGTAGAATCAGGAATTCCCCAGGGCAGCTGTCTAGGCCCCTTACGTTTTTCAATCATTACTAACGACATGCCACTGGCTTTGATTAAAGCCAGTGTGTCTATGTATGTGGATGAATCAACACTATAGACGTCAGCTACCACAGCGACTGAAATGACTTCAAGACTTAACAAAGAGCTGCAGCTAGTTTCAGAAAAGGTGGAAAGGAATTCGTTAGTAGAATGGGTGGCAAGGAATAAGTTAGTACTACGTATTTCAAAAACAAAAAGCATTGTATTTGGGACAAAACACTCACTAAACCCTAAACCTCAACTAAATCTTGTAACAAATAATGTGGAAATTGAGCAAGTTGAGATGACTAAACTGCTTGGAATAACCCTGGATTGTAAACTGTCATGGTCAAAACATGTTGATACAGGAGTAGCTAAGATGGGGAGAAGTCTGTCTATAATACAGCGCTACTCTACATTCTTAACAACACTATCAACAAGGAAGGTCCTACAGGCCCTAGTTTCTACCTTAACAACACTATAAACAAGGCAGGTCCTAAAGACCCTAGTTTCTACCTTAACAACACTATAAACAAGGCAGGTCCTACAGGCAAGTTTCTACCTTCTTAACAGCACCAACAAGGCAGTTTCTACCTTCTTAACAACACTATCAACAAGGCAGGTCCTACAGGCCCTAGTTTCTATCTTCTTAACAACACTATCAACAAGGCAGGTCCTACAGACCCTAGTTTCTACGTCTTAACAACACTATAAACAAGGCAGGTCCTACAGGCCCTAGTTTCTACCTTCTTAACAGCACTATCAACAAGGCAGACCCTACTGGATGCTAACGTGCTAACGCCTAGTTTCTACCGTCTTAACAACACTATCAACAAGGCAGGTCCTAGTTTCTACCTTCTTAACAGATACTATCAACAAGGCAGGTCCTAGTTTCTACCTTCTTAACAACACTATCAACAAGGCAGGTCCTACAGGCCCTAGTTTCTACCTTCTTAACAACACTATCAACAAGGCAGGTCCTACAGGCCCTAGTTTCTATCTTCTTAACAACACTATCAACAAGGCAGGTCCTACAGACCCTAGTTTCTACCTTAACAACACTATAAACAAGGCAGGTCCTACAGGCCCTAGTTTCTACCTTCTTAACAGCACTATCAACAAGGCAGACCCTACAGGTCCTAGTTTCTACCGTCTTAACAACACTATCAACAAGGCAGGTCCTAGTTTCTACCTTCTTAACAATACTATCAACAAGGCAGGTCCTAGTTTCTACCTTCTTAACAACACTATCAACAAGGCAGGTCCTACAGGCCCTAGTGTCTACCTTCTTAACAACACTATCAACAAGGCAGGTCCTAGTTTCTACCTTCTTAACAACACTATCAACAAGGCAGGTCCTACAGACCCTAGTTTCTACCTTAACAACACTATAAACAAGGCAGGTCCTACAGGCCCTAGTTTCTACCTTCTTAACAGCACTATCAACAAGGCAGGTCCTACAGGCCCTAGTGTCTACCTTCTTAACAACACTATCAACAAGGCAGGTCCTAGTTTCTACCTTCTTAACAACACTATCAACAAGGCAGGTCCTACAGGCCCTAGTTTCTACCTTCTTAACAACACTATCAACAAGGCAGGCCCTACAGGTCCTAGTTTCTACCGTCTTAACAACACTATCAACAAGGCAGGTCCTAGTTTCTACCTTCTTAACAATACTATCAACAAGGCAGGTCCTAGTTTCTACCTTCTTAATAACACTATCAACAAGGCAGGTCCTACAGGCCCTAGTTTCTACCTTCTTAACAACACTATCAACAAGGCAGGTCCTAGTTTCTACCTTCGTAACAACACTAGCAACAAGGCAGGTCCTAGTTTCTACCTTCTTAACAACACTATCAACAAGGCAGGTCCTACAGGCCCTAGTTTCTACCTTCTTAACAACAGTATCAACAAGGCAGGTCCTACGGGTCCTAGTTTCTACCTTCTTAATAACACTATCAACAAGGCAGGTCCTACAGGCCCTAGTTTCTACCTTCTTAACAACTCTATCAACAAGGCAGGTCCTACAGGCCCTAGTTTCTACCTTCTTAACAGCACTATCAACAAGGCAGGTCCTACAGGCCCTAGTTTCTACCTTCTTAACAGCACTATCAACAAGGCAGGTCCTACAGGCCCTAGTTACTACCTTCTTAACAACACTATCAACAAGGCAGGTCCTACAGGCCCTAGTTTCTACCTTCTTAACAGCACTATCAACAAAGCAGGTCCTACAGGCCCTAGTTTCTACCTTCTTAACAACACTATCAACAAGGCAGGTCCTACAGGCCCTAGTTTCTACCTTCTTAACAACACTATCAACAAGGCAGGTCCTACAGGTCCTAGTTTCTACCTTCTTAACAACACTATCAACAAGGCAGGTCCTACAGGCCCTAGTTTCTACCTTCTTAACAACACTATCAACAAGGCAGGTCCTACAGGCCCTGGTTTCTACCTTCTTAACACACCCTAGTTTCGTCACACCTGGACTACTGTTCAGTCGTGTGGTCAGGTGCAACAAAGAGGAATTTAGGAAAAGTATAATTGTCTCAGAACAGGGCAGCACTGGCCATTGGATGTACACAGAGAGCTAATATTAATAATATGCTTGTCAGTCTCTCCTGGCTCAAAGGGGAAGAGCGATTTACTTGATAACTACTTGTATTTGTGAGAAGTGACATGCTGAATGTACCGAGCTGTCTGTTTGAACTACTGGCACACAGCTCAGACACCCATGCATACCCCGCAATACATGCCACCAGAGGTCTCTTCACAGTCCCCAAGTCCAGAACAGACTATGGGAGGCGCACAGTACTACATAGAGCCATGACTACATGGAACTCTAATACACATCAGGTAACTGATACAGCAATAGAATTAGATTTAAAAAGCAGATAACACACCTTATTGAACAGCGGGGACTGTGAAGCAACACAAACATAGACACATTCATAAAAACACACAATAACATAAGCACTATACACACACGTACACATGGATTTAGTATTGTAGATATGTGGTGGTTGAGTAGAGGCCTGAGGGCAAACACTTAATGTGTTGTGAAATCTGTTGTGAATGTATTGTAATGCTTTTAAAAATCTAGAACTGCCTTACTTTTTGCTGGACTGCCTTGTCAGCAGCTAATGGTGATTCATAAAAATGACAAATACAAACTGTCACCAGGTGAGGGACAGTAATGTTTTTGGTGATACTGTCTTGGGTTGTGGGTTCGATTCCCACGGGGGATCAGTATGAAAATGCATTCACTACTGTAGGTTGCTCTGGATAAGTGTCTGCTAAATGTTGAGGCTGTTCCTGTAACAATTCTTAACCTAAACATAAACCTACTAAAACATGAAATAGCATTTATAAAGTTCAGCAGTAATGTTACGACGTGACTGTGTTCCTCTTTCAGCTCAGTAAACAGAGATATCCTATTGTTAGGTCAATACTAACCCGACTGAGAAGAGAGCAGGCTAACAGTAGAGAAATGGTCTGTCTGGTGTAATGACTCAACCTATTAGATATTCTGTGTGGCCTACCTGTAGTGGTGCTGCTGCTATCTCGCTGTGTTCTCAGATCCTCAGCACTGCCATACTTCATGACAGAGCTGATAGAAGTCAGAGTGTTGACCAGCTGGCTGTTGATAGAACCAAAGTGGGTGAACTGAGAAGAGCAGGGCTGTCCGAAAGCATCCGCTAGCTCACTGTAGTTCTCAGTCAACAGCATCTGTTGTTCCTGAAGTAGTTTCTGAAGCCTCTCTATGTAGTGGTCTAGTCCTGCCCCCCCCTCCACCTGCTGGGGCGGTGGTATGGCCTGGGGTGGTACAACAGTCGTCACTGCAATGGTCTCCTGGGTTACAGCGGTTCCGTCCAGGTGGGAGGGGCCACATGCAATGTTCCGGGTCTTCAGGCCGACCAGGAAGTTAGTGTGGATGCCGACCAGGCCGACGCCCACCTCTTTGGTCTGGGCCGACCATGCCTCCTCCGTACCGCCGTCTCGCTCCGCTGTGTTTCCCACGGCAACAGACCTAAGGACGACCACAATAGAAACATTTTATTCAACTTTTATGTGTTCAAAAAACATGTTTAAATGTATTGTATTATATCCATGTGGTTAAATTGGGTTGTTAAATGGTTAAATTAATCTAATAGAAAAAGTACCTGGTTTTGGTCTGTGGGTCTTTGATCAGCCCCTCGCCCACAGCGACAGTCCTTGTGTGATTGGTTAGCGTGCTGGTGTGTTTCTCAGCCGTGTGGAGCAGGGGGGTGTTGGTACAGCCGTCAGCTAGCACCACTGTCTCTGTGTTGGTGTGTTGGGAGGCTGTGTCTGGGGTTACCATGACAGCAGAGTCCGTGGTGGTGCCCAGGACAGGGTTAGTCCCCGTGGTAACCAGCTGTCTGATGGGAGAGACGGTGACGTCTCTAGAACACTCCCCAACGCCCACCGACCTGCTCTCCCTCTCCCTGGCCTCAGTTTCCTGGGCCTTACACAGCTCTAGACTGTCTACTTCCTCATCAGTGTTCACTCCCTGGTCACACAGCCCCACCTCCACCCCCACCCCCTGGTCACACACCTCCAACTGCCTCCCCACACACTGGTCCTGCACCTCTACCCTCTCCTGCACCAGCCACCTCTCCATGGGCAGGTCAGGACCCGAAGCAGTGTGTCTCAGGCTGGGTTGACAGGACACCCCTACCCCTACGGTGTGGAGGGTCTCCCCTGTGGAGGCATGGCTGGTCTCTAGATGGTTCCCCACTCCCTGGCTGTGTGTCTGGACTCTCCAGGTCTCTGAGCCAGTGCTCTGGGTGTCTGGCCGCGCCTGGCAGGCCATGCTGTAGGTGTCTGGCCGCACCTGGCAGCCTTTATCAGCCCTCTTCTTATTGGCTCCCCCAGCGGCCTGCAGCTCTAGCTTCAGCTTGGACATCTCCATCAGGTGGGTGGTCTCTCTCAGGTCCACCTCTAGCCGGTAGATCTTCTCCTTCAGGGCCTCGATGGTCTGCTGCTGCAAGTCTAGCTCTGCCTCCACCTCGCTGGTCACGCCCAACATGGCTTCCGTCACGCCCGTCCCAGCACTGCGAGTCGCACGCTGCTCCGTCGCCATTCCGACGTCACAGTAGAAGCGTCGTTGTTGTACCATCGTCATCACCGGCGACTTCCTCTGGGCGACCACCGAGGCGTCGTTCATGTTCTCATCTGTGCCGACTGCCGTGGAGGTGAGCTGGTTGTTGTTATTGTGGGTGAGAGTGAGGGAGGTCAGGGTCTGCCTGGCCTGGTGAGACCCTTGATCCTGGCTGTTTGCCCCCAGGGCTTGGACCTCTGCAGCCAGCCTCCTGAACTCCTCCATCCCCTTGGTACTCTGACTATGGCCCTGACACTCCTGGCCCTCTGGCTCCATGATGTGCAGCTCCTGGGTCTGTAGGGTATGTGTCTGGGGGTCCAGCTGGTCGGCCAACTGATCAGCACTGCCCACGCTATAGGACCTCTTCCTGAACCCCCCCCCCACTATGCCCCCCACCCCCAGCCTCTGGTTCTTCTGACAGGTCATCTGTCTCTTCTCCTCCTGCAGCACGGCTATCTTCACCTGCAGGACAGGTATGGTCTTCACCTTGTCCTCTAGCTCCTTCAGCCTCCGCAGGGCCACCACCATCTGCTCCCGGATGTGCTGCAGGTGGAGCGGAGACACATTGGTGGCCGGCGTGGTCATGCCCGAGGACATGGGGCTGTGGTGCATAGAGGAACCCATCGAAGTGTAGTAGGGGTTGTACTCTCCACTACCTCCACCCCCGTTGGGAAGCAAGGGGGAGAACAGGGAGGTGCTGGACCCCCCCATCCCTCCGAAGGAGGCCAGGCGGTGGCGAGGAGCAGGGCCAGGGGGTTCGGAGGGGGAGGGGGGCTGCATGAGGTGGCGCTCCTGTTCTAACCTCCTCCTCGTCTCCATCAGGGTCTTCTCAACCTGGGGGTTGAGGAGGGGAGGTTCCCACGGAGAGGGGGGCGGAAGAAGGGGACGTTGAGGGGCTTCGGCGGGGACGCTCAGGTAGCCCTCGGGGGGTAGGGGAGGAAGAGGAGGGGGAGGCTCACAGGAAGGGAGAGGGGCATGGGCGTGGTAAATCAGGGTGGGGGGAGGGTGAGGCTGGGGGGAGGAGTAGAAGAGTCTCTGCTGTGCCTCTTCACTGGAGGAGGGTAGGGAGCCTGTGGAGGTCCATTCAGCCTGGCCCTGCCCACTGTACCCACTGCCCCCACCAGAGCAACCTCCCCTGGGCACGGGCTCCGCCGTCGGCCGGACAGGCCTGGATTTCCGCTGGATGTTCAGCCTCTTGATGGTGTTGCCACGCTGTATGTCGTCCACATACTTCAGGAAGTCCAGGTCTAGCTGATAGCCATATGGGGGCGTGGCCTCAGTACCCCTGCTGACAGACCTCTCTCCTCTCTCTATGGGAAGAAGAGAAGAACAAAAGGCATTGGAACTAGAGTCATACCAGGAAACACATGTTGCAGTAAATTGGTTCTGTAACAATGACATTACAGGTATGGAACAATAGCTATAAATGGATCAGAGAATTCAATTCTTTGAAAATTACATGACAACTTTAAACCCCAGTTTTGCTTCTCTGGCAGCTGCTGGGAGAACAGTGGTCTAGTATGACGTGAGAACGTAGCCTCATCACTCGACAGTCATGGCCACAACAAGCATGGACAACATTAGCTACAATACAAAGTTTCACCAAGGACTATGCTGTCAACAGCAGACAGACCGCAATTATATGTTAAAAATAAACAAGTTTGGTCATTGAAAAGGGGATGAAGGCTGTGGAAATGGAGTGGCTTGCTACCTCGGGAACTGATGGACCGTGACATTACTCAAACCTGGTAAGACAAACCTCAAAACTAATGTTAGCTTAGCAACATTTCTTTGCAATTCCTCTCTGCTGTAGACATGTTGGTTGTTTAGAAACAAAACCGAGATGTGCGTAACCATGGGGAAAAACAGACGGGGTAGATTGTTGACATGGAAAATATCCTCCAATGTTTATTGAAAACATAAATACATTTGCACCTGTTGTCTCTCAAATACATCAATACAGTTATTGGTTAGCTAGCTATCGGGTTTTAGCCATTTTAGCAATACATATGCATCGCAGCGCTAGCTGTGCCACCAGAGACTCTGGGTTCGCACCCAGGCTCTGTCGCAGCCGGCCGTGACTGGGAGGGGCGACGCACAATTGGCCTAGCGTCGTCCGGGTTAGGGAGGGTTTGGCCGGTAGGGATATCCTTGTCTCATCGCGCACCAGCGACTCCTGTGGCGGGCCGGGCACAGTGCGCGCCAACCAAGGTTGCCAGGTGCACAGTGTTTCCTCCGACACATTGGTGCGGCTGGTTTCCGGGTTGGATGCACGCTGTGTTAAGAAGCAGTGCGGTTTGGTTGGGTTGTGTTTTGGAGGACACATGGCTTTCGACCTTCGTCTCTCCCGAGCCCGTACGGGAGTTGTAGTGATGAGACAAGATAGTAATTATTAACTACCACGAAATTGGGGAGAAAAGGGGGTAAAAATTTGAAATAAATAAAATGGACAGTGACGGGGGTAAGATGGGGATACCTAGTCATATTTTGCATCGTCACTGCAGGGGATCACGACTCTCAAAAAAAAAAGTTTACTTCTGAAGATCACTTTAGCACTGTCCGTAAAATCCGATTCAAATTCGACACAAACCTTCCAATAGGTATGTAATGACACATTATATAAACTCTTTATAGTGTTTTATTTACATTTTAGAGGCGATAAGGTGATAAGTTGGACAGATCGAGTGAAAAAAAGCTATTTTCCCACATGACACCTCTCCTTCTCACTATCACGCATTAGTTTCTCTTCCCCACCCGCCATGTTTAAAAAGACCCGATGGAGCTCATTGCCTTGTTGAATTATGCAGAAACGGGCAGCGTGGAGGTCATGTCATTTATTTTGTTGGAAAGGGGAGAAATTGTGCTTTACAATGGTATTGACATTACAGTTGATCTGGAAGTATTACATTTTGGGGCGTTAAAATAAGGTCAATTGTACGGACCAAGGCGATGTACAAAAGTGAGTGAGTTTACGTTACCGTGAAATGATTACTTAGAAGCACTTTCCCAACAATGCAGAGTTAAAAAGTATTAAAAGATGAGTAAAAACAAACAAATAAAGAAAATAGTAATAACAACAGTCTATAAACAAGGAGTACCAGTACCACATCCTCACAAAAACAGATTGCAGTATAACAGCAGTATACTGAAAATAATGTGTCCAATTTTGTTTTCCCACTGCGGGAATTTTGCAGTTTAATTGTAGTACACTGCAGTTATTCTGAGTCCAAAATACAGTTACTGCACTTTTACTGCAACATGTTTTTGTAAGGGCGAGTCAATGTGCGAAGTAGTTGAGGTAATATGTACTTGTTGGTCATCTAACGTTCATCGTACTATGTTCCAGCAAAGTGTTTTTTAAAGTTTTTTTTGTTTTTATTTTTACATGTTGTAGAAAGCTAGCCGAGCTAGCTAACTGGTCTACTTTGCTAAGCACCATATTAATTTGCTATGCTAAGTGTGTGGTGTAATTATCATTATAAATCATATCTTTATTATATTGGTCAACTTCAGTCCATGTAACGTACTGTATTTAGTTGCTTCAGCATTTCTATTTATCCTCAGTGGAGCCTGAACGTCGAGTGGAGCTATTATCCTCAGCCATAGTGGAGGAGCCTGAACGTCGAGTGGAGCTATTATCCTCAGCCATAGTGGAGGAGCCTGAACGTCGAGGGGAGCTATTATCCTCAGCCATAGTGGAGCCTGAACGTCGAGGGGAGCTATTATCCTCAGCCATAGTGGAGCCTGAACGTCGAGGGGAGCTATTATCCTCAGCCATAGTGGAGCCTGAACGTCGAGTGGAGCTATTATCCTCAGCCATAGTGGAGCCTGAACGTCGAGTGGAGCTATTATCCTCAGCCATAGTGGAGCCTGAACGTCGAGTGGAGCTATTATCCTCAGCCATAGTGGAGCCTGAACGTCGAGTGGAGCTATTATCCTCAGCCATAGTGGAGCCTGAACGTCGAGTGGAGCTATTATCCTCAGCCATAGTGGAGCCTGAACGTCGAGGGGAGCTATTATCCTCAGCCATAGTGGAGCCTGAACGTCGAGTGGAGCTATTATCCTCAGCCATAGTGGAGGAGCCTGAACGTCGAGTGGAGCTATTATCCTCAGCCATAGTGGAGCCTGAACGTCGAGTGGAGCTATTATCCTCAGCCATAGTGGAGCCTGAACGTTGAGTGGAGCTATTATCCTCAGCCATAGTGGAGCCTGAACGTCGAGGGGAGCTATTATCCTCAGCCATAGTGGAGCCTGAACGTCGAGGGGAGCTATTATCCTCAGCCATAGTGGAGCCTGAACGTCGAGTGGAGCTATTATCCTCAGCCATAGTGGAGCCTGAACGTCGAGTGGAGCTATTATCCTCAGCCATAGTGGAGCCTGAACGTCGAGGGGAGCTATTATCCTCAGCCATAGTGGAGCCTGAACGTCGAGTGGAGCTATTATCCTCAGCCATAGTGGAGCCTGAACGTCGAGTGGAGCTATTATCCTCAGCCATAGTGGAGCCTGAACGTCGAGGGGAGCTATTATCCTCAGCCATAGTGGAGCCTGAACGTCGAGGGGAGCTATTATCCTCAGCCATAGTGGAGCCTGAACGTCGAGGGGAGCTATTATCCTCAGCCATAGTGGAGCCTGAACGTCGAGTGGAGCTATTATCCTCAGCCATAGTGGAGCCTGAACGTTGAGTGGAGCTATTATCCTCAGCCATAGTGGAGCCTGAACGTCGAGGGGAGCTATTATCCTCAGCCATAGTGGAGCCTGAACGTCGAGTGGAGCTATTATCCTCAGCCATAGTGGAGCCTGAACGTCGAGTGGAGCTATTATCCTCAGCCATAGTGGAGCCTGAACGTCGAGTGGAGCTATTATCCTCAGCCATAGTGGAGCCTGAACGTCGAGTGGAGCTATTATCCTCAGCCATAGTGGAGCCTGAACGTCGAGTGGAGCTATTATCCTCAGCCATAGTGGAGCCTGAACGTCGAGTGGAGCTATTATCCTCAGCCATAGTGGAGCCTGAACGTCGAGTGGAGCTATTATCCTCAGCCATAGTGGAGCCTGAACGTCGAGGGGAGCTATTATCCTCAGCCATAGTGGAGCCTGAATGTCGAGTGGAGCTATTATCCTCAGCCATAGTGGAGCCTGAACGTCGAGTGGAGCTATTATCCTCAGCCATAGTGGAGCCTGAACGTCGAGGGGAGCTATTATCCTCAGCCATAGTGGAGCCTGAACGTCGAGGGGAGCTATTATCCTCAGCCATAGTGGAGCCTGAACGTCGAGTGGAGCTATTATCCTCAGCCATAGTGGAGCCTGAACGTTGAGTGGAGCTATTATCCTCAGCCATAGTGGAGCCTGAACGTCGAGGGGAGCTATTATCCTCAGCCATAGTGGAGCCTGAACGTCGAGGGGAGCTATTATCCTCAGCCATAGTGGAGCCTGAACGTCGAGTGGAGCTATTATCCTCAGCCATAGTGGAGCCTGAACGTCGAGTGGAGCTATTATCCTCAGCCATAGTGGAGCCTGAACGTCGAGTGGAGCTATTATCCTCAGCCATAGTGGAGCCTGAACGTCGAGTGGAGCTATTATCCTCAGCCATAGTGGAGCCTGAACGTCGAGTGGAGCTATTATCCTCAGCCATAGTGGAGCCTGAACGTCGAGTGGAGCTATTATCCTCAGCCATAGTGGAGCCTGAACGTCGAGTGGAGCTATTATCCTCAGCCATAGTGGAGCCTGAACGTCGAGTGGAGCTATTATCCTCAGCCATAGTGGAGCCTGAACGTCGAGGGGAGCTATTATCCTCAGCCATAGTGGAGCCTGAACGTCGAGTGGAGCTATTATCCTCAGCCATAGTGGAGCCTGAACGTCGAGTGGAGCTATTATCCTCAGCCATAGTGGAGCCTGAACGTCGAGTGGAGCTATTATCCTCAGCCATAGTGGAGCCTGAACGTCGAGTGGAGCTATTATCCTCAGCCATAGTGGAGCCTGAACGTCGAGTGGAGCTATTATCCTCAGCCATAGTGGAGCCTGAACGTCGAGGGGAGCTATTATCCTCAGCCATAGTGGAGCCTGAACGTCGAGTGGAGCTAATGACGGTTTCATTTCTATTTATCCTCAGCCATAGTGGAGCCTGAGGTCGAGTGGAGCTAATGACGGTTTCGCCTATATTACACCGTAGGTGCCTGGAAATACGATGACATTGCTAAAGTAGGCAAATAAGTAGTAGGAAACAACTTGGCCATCATTATGATTTAGTCAAATGTACTTTAGAGAGAGGGCAAAGTTGGTCAAAGTTTTTACCCTTGTAGGGTGACCAAATTAATGGAGGCCAGAGAAAAATGGGGTCAATAATATGGAGAATGGCACAGCATGATGTCAGCTAGTCTGGGTGATATCTGACAGGTTCCCCTGGAACTCGTCATCTTCTCGAGCATGAAGGACATAAAACAATATGTTTTTAAATATTTTAACAAACGTAATATTAATACAAAATTCGGATAATTTTCCAAAAATTTCACAGAGAGCCAGAATTCTTACTGGTTGGTAGGTGACAAATACTGATGTCATGCAAATTAATTACTTAAAAATCATACAATGTGATTTTCTGGATTTTTGTTTTAGATTCCGTCTCTCACAGTTGAAGTGTACCTATGCTAAAAATGACAGACCTCTACATGCTTTGTAAGTAGGAAAACCTGCAAAACGGCAGTGTATCAAACACTTTGTGTTTCTTGTTGTGGTGAGGGTCAAAAGCTTCAAGTTCCTTCGGCGTGGACATCACTTAAAAACCTGAAATGGTACCTATTCAACTTTGGCGGCTGAAGAAATTCGGCATGCCCCCCCCCCCCCCCCCCCCCCCCACCCCCCACCCCAAACTTCTACAGATGCACCATTGAGAGCATTCTGTCGGCCTACATCCCTGCCTGGTACAGGAACTGACCTCAACCACATGGCTCTCTAGAGTGTGGTGCGGTCTGCCCAACGCATAACCATGGGGCACGCCCCACATTAAAAAATACCACAGTTTACTATAGAAAACTACAGTACTTACTATGGAATGTTAGAGTAAAGTGTAGTATACTGTAGAATACTGTACTACACACTGTAGTATCCATCCATCATGTGTAGTACTTGGTATTGAATGTTATAGTATAATACAGTAAATACTACAGTAATATCCACAAAAACACACTTTTTCACTATAGGAAAAACTACAGTTTTTAATTTGTATCCTTTTCACTCCCCCACCCATAACTGAGAGACCGACATGCCATACTGTGTTCCCTACAGGTTATATGTAAAAGACAATGAAATCGTATGCTAAAGTATTTTATAATGTGGGGCTGCTTGCCCTCCAGGACATTTAAAGCACTCTGTGTCAAAGGAAGACCAAGAAGATCATTAAGGAGCTCAGCCACCCGAACTACAGTCTGCTCACCCCGCTACCATCTAGCAGACAGAGACAGTACAGGTACATCAGAGCTGGAACCAAGAGACTGAGACACAGCTTCTATTACCATCAGACTGCAGAACAGCTTCTATCACCAGACCATCAGACTGTAGAACAGCCATCACTTGCCGGCTACCTCCCAGGTACTCTGCCCTGCACCTTGAGTCTGATGCCCCATGTAAAGTTGAAGTCAGCAGTTTACATAACACTCAGGAAGGAGACGCGTTCTCTCTCCTAGAGATGAACGTTCTTTGGTGCGAAAAGTGCAAATCAATCCCAGAACAACAGCAAAGGACCTTGTGAAGATGCTGGAGGAAACAGGTACAAAAGTATCTATATCCACAGTAAAAACGAGTCCTATATCAACATAACCTGAAAGGCAGCTCAGCAAGGAAGGAGCCACTGCTCCAAAACCAACATAAAAAAAGCCAGACTACGGTGTGCAACTGCACATGGGGACAAAGATCACAATGACCATCATTATGTTTGGAGGAAAAAGGGGGAGGCTTGCAAGCCGAAGACCACCATCCAAACCGTGAAGCACGGGGGTGGCAGCATCATGTTGTGGGGGTGCTTTGCTGCAGGAGGGACTGGTGCACTTCACAAAATAGATGGCATCATGAGGGAGAAAAATTATGTGGATATATTGAAGCAACATCTCAAGACATCAGTCAGGAAGTTAAAGCTTGGTCGCAAATGGGTCTTCCAAATGGACAATGACCCCAAGCATACTTCCAAAGTTGTGGCAAAGTGGCTTAAGGACAACAAAGTCAAGGTATTAGAGTGGCCATCACAAAGCCCTGACCTCAATCCTATAGAACATTTGTCTTTTATTTGATATCGTGCTCTATTTTGAACCAACCCATGTGTCAGGTAATGGTGCACGCTTAGGTGTATAATCCACAACAGACAATCACTGCTACAGGTTCAAACACCACTAAACTGTTTCACATACTTCTGCCAGCGAGGTATGAGAGCGAGAGCGAGAGAGAGAGAGAGAGAGAGAGAGAGAGAGAGAGAGAAGGAGAGAGAGAAAAATAGAAAGAGGGAGCTAATTATTTTACTGAGGAGAGGTTGAGTCAGGCTGAAACTATGTGGCTGTAGAGAAACTATGTTATAACAGACACACACTTTTCTAAGACACATACGACGAGCTGCGGTAAACAGTGGTAAAGCTATCATTGACGTTAGTTCATCCGTACGCTGTTTTAAAGTTGTTTTAGTACATTGCGTTCTGGCGACAGGGAATGAACAAAAGTAGAGCACACACTAATCAGATCCAGCAGTTTACAGAACACCAAGAGGGAGATAGGCTGAGAGAGGGATGAGAGGATAGGGAGGAGGGGAGGAGAGAAGAGGAGGGGAGAGAGTAAGGGGAGAGAGGGAGGAGGGGAGAGGAGAAGAGGAAGGGGGAGAGAGGGGAGGAGGGGAAGGGGAGAGAGGGAGGAGGGGAAGGAAAAATAGGGAGGAGGGGAAGGAGAAATAGGGAGGAGGGGAAGGAGAAATAGGGAGGAGGGGAAGGAGAAATAGGGAGGAGAAATAGGGAGGAGGGGAAGGGGAAATAGGGAGGAGAAATAGGGAGGAGGGGAAGGGGAAATAGGGAGGAGAAATAGGGAGGAGGGGAAGGGAGGAGGGGAAGGGGAAATAGGGAGGAGAAATAGGGAGGAGGGGAAGGGAGGAGGGGAAGGGGAAATAGGGAGGAGAAATAGGGAGGAGGGGAAGGGAGGAGGGGAACAGGAAATAGGGAGGAGGGGAAGGGGGAGGAGGGGAAGGGGAAATAGGAAGGGGAAATAGGAAGGGGGGGAAATGGGGAGGAGGGGAAGGGGAAATAGGAAGAGGAAATAGGGAGGAGGGGAAATGGGGAGGAGGGGAAGGGGAAATGTGACAAAAACACATTTACTTGAAGAACAGTGCAGATGCAAAGTTTGGTAACAGAATGTCGGCATAAACAGCACCAACCGTTTTTCTGTTACCAAACTTTAAATCTGCAATGTTCAAATCGTATGACACGTGCGCCGAATACAACAGGTGTAGTAGACCTCACAGTGAAATGCTGAATACAACAGGTGTAGTAGACCTCACAGTGAAATGCTGAATACAACAGGTGTAGTAGACCTTACAGTGAAATGCTGAATACAACAGGTGTAGTAGACCTCACAGTGAAATGCTGAATACAACAGGTGTAGTAGACCTTACAGTGAAATGCTGAATACAACAGGTGTAGTAGACCTCACAGTGAAATACTGAATTCAACAGGTGTAGTAGACCTCACAGTGAAATGCTGAATACAACAGGTGTAGTAGACCTTACAGTGAAATGCTGAATACAACAGGTGTAGTAGACCTCACAGTGAAATACTGAATTCAACAGGTGTAGTAGACCTCACAGTGAAATGCTGAATACAACAGGTGTAGTAGACCTTACAGTGAAATGCTGAATACAACAGGTGTAGTAGACCTCACAGTGAAATGCTGAATACAACAGGTGTAGTAGACCTTACAGTGAAATGCTGAATACAACAGGTGTAGTAGACCTCACAGAAATACTGAATTCAACAGGTGTAGTAGACCTCACAGTGAAATGCTGAATACAACAGGTGTAGTAGACCTCACAGTGAAATGCTACAACAGGTGTAGTAGACCTCACAGTGAAATGCTGAATACAACAGGTGTAGTAGACCTCACAGTGAAATACTGAATTCAACAAGTGTAGTAGACCTCGCAGTGAAATGCTGAATACAACAGGTGTAGTAGACCTTACAGTGAAATGCTGAATACAACAGGTGTAGTAGACCGACAGTGAAATGCTGAATACAACAGGTGTAGTAGACCTTACACTGAATACAACAGGTGTAGTAGACCTTACAGTGAAATGCTGAATACAACAGGTGTAGTAGACCTTATGCTGAATACAACAGGTGTAGTAGACCGCACAGTGAAATGCTGAATACAACAGGTGTAGTAGATCTTACTGTGAAATACTGAATACAACAGGTGTAGTAGACCTTACAGTGAAATGATGAATTACAACAGGTGTAGTAGACCTTACAGTGAAATGCTGAATACAACAGGTGTAGTAGACCTCACAGTGAAATGCTGAATACAACAGGTGTAGTAGACCTTACAGTGAAATGCTGAATACAACAGGTGTAGTAGACCTTACAGTGAAATGCTGAATACAACAGGTGTAGTAGACCTTACAGTGAAATGCTGAATACAACAGGTGTAGTAACCTCACAGTGAAATGCTGAATACAACAGGTGTAGTAGACCTCACAGTGAAATACTGAATACAAACAGGTGTAGTAGACCTCACAGTGAAATGCTGAATACAACAGGTGTAGTAGACCTCACAGTGAAATGCTGAATACAACAGGTGTAGTAGACCTCACAGTGAAATACTGAATACAAACAGGTGTAGAAGTCACAGTGAAATACTGAATACAACAGGTGTAGTAGACCTCACAGTGAAATGCTGAATACAACAGGTGTAGTAGACCTCACAGTGAAATGCTGAATACAACAGGTGTAGTAGACCTGAATACAACAGGTGTAGTAGACCTTACACCTCACAGTGAAATGCTGAATACAACAGGTGTAGTAGACCTCACAGTGAAATGCTGAATACAACAGGTGTAGTAGACCTCACAGTGAAATACTGAATACAAACAGGTGTAGAAGACCTCACAGTGAAATACTGAATACAACAGGTGTAGTAGACCTCACAGTGAAATGCTGAATGAAACAACAGGTGTAGTAGACCTCACAGTTAAATGCTGAATACAACAGGTGTAGTAGACCTCACAGTGAAATGATGAAAACAACAGGTTTAGACCTTATAGTGAAATGCTGAATACAACAGGTGTAGTAGACCTTACAGTGAAATGCTGAATACAACAGGTGTAGTAGACCTCACAGTGAAATGCTGAATACAACAGGTGTAGTAGACCGCACAGTGAAATGCTGAATACAACAGGTGTAGTAGACCTCACAGTGAAATGCTGAATACAACAGGTGTAGTAGACCTTACAGTGAAATGCTGAATACAACAGGTGTAGTAGACCTCACAGTGAAATGCTGAATACAACAGGTGTAGTAGACCTCACAGTGAAATGAATACAACTGAATACAACAGGTGTAGTAGACCTTACAGTGAAATGCTGAATACAACAGGTGTAGTAGACCTCACAGTGAAATGCTGAATACAACAGGTGTAGTAGACACAGTGAAATGCTGAATACAACAGGTGTAGTAGACCTCACAGTGAAATGCTGAATACAACAGGTGTAGTATGCTGAAAACCTAGACCTTACAGTGAAATGCTGAATACAACAGGTGTAGTAGACCTCACAGTGAAATGCTGAATACAACAGGTGTAGTAGACCTCACAGTGAAATGCTGAATACAACAGGTGTAGTAGACCTCACAGTGAAATGCTGAACAACAACAGGTGTAGTAGACCTTACAGTGAAATGCTGAATACAACAGGTGTAGTAGACCTAGACCGCACAGTGAAATGCTGAATACAACAGGTGTAGTAGACCTCACAGTGAAATGCTGAATACAACAGGTGTAGTAGACCTCACAGTGAAATGCTGAATACAACAGGTGTAGTAGACCTCAATACATGAAATGCTGAATACAACAGGTGTAGTAGACCTTACAGTGAAATGCTGAATACAACAGGTGTAGTAGACCTCACAGTGAAATGCTGAATACAACAGGTGTAGTAGACCTTACAGTGAAATGCTGAAAACAACAGGTGTAGTAGACCTCACAGTGAAATGCTGAATACAACAGGTGTAGTAGACCTTACAGTGAAATGCTGAATACAACAGGTGTAGTAGACCTTACAGTGAAATGCTGAATACAACAGGTGTAGTAACCTCACAGTGAAATGCTGAATACAACAGGTGTAGTAGACCTCACAGTGAAATGCTGAATACAACAGGTATAGTAGACCTTACAGTGAAATGCTGAATACAACAGGTGTAGTAGACCTCACAGTGAAATGCTGAATACAACAGGTGTAGTAGACCTCACAGTGAAATACTGAATACAAACAGTAGAAGACCTCACAGTGCTGAATACAACAGGTGTAGTAGACCTCACAGTGAAATGCTGAATACAACAGGTGTAGTAGACCTCACAGTGAAATGCTGAATACAACAGGTGTAGTAGACCTCACAGTGAAATGCTGAATACAACAGGTGTAGTAGACCTCACAGTGAAATGCTGAATACAACAGGTGTAGTAGACCTAGTAGACCGCACAGTGAAATGCTGAATACAACAGGTGTAGTAGACCTCACAGTGAAATGCTGAATACAACAGGTGTAGTAGACCTTACAGTGAAATGCTGAATACAACAGGTGTAGTAGACCTCACAGTGAAATGCTGAATACAACAGGTGTAGTAGACCTCACAGTGAAATGCTGAATACAACAGGTGTAGTAGACCTCACAGTGAAATGCTGAATACAACAGGTGTAGTAGACCTCACAGTGAAATGCTGAATACAACAGGTGTAGTAGACCTCACAGTGAAATGCTGAATACAACAGGTGTAGTAGACCTCACAGTGAAATGCTGAATACAACAGGTGTAGTAGACCTTACAGTGAAATGCTGAATACAACAGGTGTAGTAGACCTTACAGTGAAATGCTGAATACAACAGGTGTCACAGTGAAATGCTGAATACAACAGGTGTAGTAGACCTCACAGTGAAATGCTGAATACAACAGGTGTAGTAGACCTCACAGTGAAATGCTGAATACAACAGGTGTCACAGTGAAATGATGAAAACAACAGGTTTACAGTGAAATGCTGAATACAACAGGTGTAGTAGACCTTACAGTGAAATGCTGAATACAACAGGTGTAGTAGACCTTACAGTGAAATGCTGAATACAACAGGTGTAGTAGACCTTACAGTGAAATGCTGAATACAACAGGTGTAGTAACCTCACAGTGAAATGCTGAATACAACAGGTGTAGTAGACCTCACAGTGAAATGCTGAATACAACAGGTATAGTAGACCTTACAGTGAAATGCTGAATACAACAGGTGTAGTAGACCTCACAGTGAAATGCTGAATACAACAGGTGTAGTAGACCTCACAGTGAAATACTGAATACAAACAGGTGTAGAAGACCTCACAGTGAAATACTGAATACAACAGGTGTAGTAGACCTCACAGTGAAATGCTGAATACAACAGGTGTAGTAGACCTCACAGTGAAATGCTGAATACAACAGGTGTAGTAGACCTCACAGTTAAATGCTGAATACAACAGGTGTAGTAGACCTCACAGTGAAATGATGAAAACAACAGGTTTAGACCTTATAGTGAAATGCTGAATACAACAGGTGTAGTAGACCTTACAGTGAAATGCTGAATACAACAGGTGTAGTAGACCTCACAGTGAAATGCTGAATACAACAGGTGTAGTAGACCGCACAGTGAAATGCTGAATACAACAGGTGTAGTAGACCTCACAGTGAAATGCTGAATACAACAGGTGTAGTAGACCTTACAGTGAAATGCTGAATACAACAGGTGTAGTAGACCTCACAGTGAAATGCTGAATACAACAGGTGTAGTAGACCTTACAGTGAAATGCTGAATACAACAGGTGAAGTAGACCTCACAGTGAAATGCTGAATACAACAGGTGTAGTAGACCTCACAGTGAAATGCTGAATACAACAGGTGTAGTAGACCTTACAGTGAAATGCTGAATACAACAGGTGTAGTAGACCTTACAGTGAAATGCTGAATACAACAGGTGTAGTAGACCTCACAGTGAAATGCTGAATACAACAGGTGTAGTAGACCTCACAGTGAAATGCTGAATACAACAGGTGTAGTAGACCTTACAGTGAAATGCTGAATACAACAGGTGTAGTAGACCTTACAGTGAAATGCTGAATACAACAGGTGTAGTAGACCTTACAGTGAAATGCTGAAAACAACAGGTGTAGTAGACCTTACAGTGAAATGCTGAATACAACAGGTGTAGTAGACCTCACAGTGAAATGCTGAATACAACAGGTGTAGTAGACCTCACAGTGAAATGCTGAATACAACAGGTGTAGTAGACCTCACAGTGAAATGCTGAATACAACAGGTGTAGTAGACCTCACAGTGAAATGATGAAAACAACAGGTTTAGACCTTATAGTGAAATGCTGAATACAACAGGTGTAGTAGACCTTACAGTGAAATGCTGAATACAACAGGTGTAGTAGACCTCACAGTGAAATGCTGAATACAACAGGTGTAGTAGACCGCACAGTGAAATGCTGAATACAACAGGTGTAGTAGACCTCACAGTGAAATGCTGAATACAACAGGTGTAGTAGACCTTACAGTGAAATGCTGAATACAACAGGTGTAGTAGACCTCACAGTGAAATGCTGAATACAACAGGTGTAGTAGACCTTACAGTGAAATGCTGAAAACAACAGGTGTAGTAGACCTTACAGTGAAATGCTGAATACAACAGGTGTAGTAGACCTCACAGTGAAATGCTGAATACAACAGGTGTAGTGGACCTTACAGTGAAATGCTGAATACAACAGGTGTAGTAGACCTTACAGTGAAATGCTGAATACAACAGGTGTAGTAGACCTCACAGTGAAATGCTGAATACAACAGGTGTAGTAGACCTCACAGTGAAATGCTGAATACAACAGGTGTAGTAGACCTTACAGTGAAATGCTGAATACAACAGGTGTAGTAGACCTTACAGTGAAATGCTGAAAACAACAGGTGTAGTAGACCTTACAGTGAAATGCTGAATACAACAGGTGTAGTAGACCTCACAGTGAAATGCTGAATACAACAGGTGTAGTAGACCTCACAGTGAAATGCTGAATACAACAGGTGTAGTAGACCTCACAGTGAAATGCTGAATACAACAGGTGTAGTAGACCTCACAGTGAAATGCTGAATACAACAGGTGTAGTAGACCTTACAGTGAAATGCTGAATACAACAGGTGTAGTAGACCTCACAGTGAAATGCTGAATACAACAGGTGTAGTAGACCTCACAGTGAAATGCTGAATACAACAGGTGTAGTAGACCTCACAGTGAAATGCTGAATACAACAGGTGTAGTAGACCTTACAGTGAAATGCTGAATACAACAGGTGTAGTAGACCTCACAGTGAAAGGCTGAATACAACAGGTGTAGTAGACCTCACAGTGAAATGATGAAAACAACAGGTTTAGACCTTATAGTGAAATGCTGAATACAACAGGTGTAGTAGACCTTACAGTGAAATGCTGAATACAACAGGTGTAGTAGACCTCACAGTGAAATGCTGAATACAACAGGTGTAGTAGACCGCACAGTGAAATGCTGAATACAACAGGTGTAGTAGACCTCACAGTGAAATGCTGAATACAACAGGTGTAGTAGACCTCACAGTGAAATGCTGAATACAACAGGTGTAGTAGACCTCACAGTGAAATGCTGAATACAACAGGTGTAGTAGACCTTATAGTGAAATGCTGAAAACAACAGGTTTAGACCTTATAGTGAAATGCTGAAAACAACAGGTTTAGACCTTATAGTGAAATGCTTACTTACAAGCCCTTAATGCTTTAAGAAGATAAGCAAAATAATAATAAGTTTAAAAAAATGTAAATAAAAGTAACAACTAATTAAACAACTAATTAATGTGTTTTTGTAAAAAGTTCAGTGGAACATACTGAAGGCCCAATGCATCCGTTTTTATCTCAATATCAAATAATTTCTGGGTAACCATTAAGTACCTTACTGTGATTGTTTTCAATTAAAATGGTCAGCACTTAACAAAATTAGCTTCTTAGCAAAGAGAAATGTCTCAAGCAAGAATTTAGCGAGGACTGTCTAGGGGTGGTCTTAGTGGGGAGGGGAAAACTGGAAACCATCTGATATTGGCAGAGAGGTTTGGAGCTCGTTTTCTTATTGGTCTAACTATAATATAAAACGCAACATGTAAAGTGTTGGGCCCATGTTTCATGTTTCATGTTTCATGTTTCATGAGCTGAAACAAAAGAAAACTAAATGTGTCATATGCATAAAAAACTTATTTCTCTCAAATGTTGTGGACAAATTTGTTTTCATCCCTGTTAGTGAGCATTTCTCCTTTGCCAAGACAGGTGTGGCATATCAAGAATCTGATTAAACAGCATGATCATTACACAGGTGCACCTTGTGCAGGCGACAATAAAAGGCCACACAAACTGTCAGAAACCATTTCCGAGAAGCTCAGCTGTGTGCTCGTCGTCCTCACCAGAGTCTTGACCTGACTGCAGTTCGGTGCCGTAACCGACATCAGTGGGCAAATGTTCACCTTCGATGGCCACTGGCCTCGCTGGAGAAGTGTGCTCTTCACGGATGAATCCCGGTTTCAACTGTACCAGGCAGATGGCAGACATTGTGTATGGTGTCATGTGGGCGAGCGGTTTGCTAATGTTAACATTGTGAACAGAGTGCCCCATGGTGGTGGTGAGGTTATGGTATGGGCAGGTATAAGCTACAGACAACAAACACAATTGCATTTTATCGATGGCAATTTGAATGCACAGAGATACCGTGATGAGATCCTGAGGCCCATTGTCGTACCATTCATCCACTGTCATTGCCTCATGTTTCAGTATGATAATGCACAGCCCCTTGTCTCAAGGATCTGCACACAGTTCTTGGAAGCTGAAAATGCCGTCATACTCAACATGTCACCCATTGAGCATGTTTGGGATGCTCTGGATCGAGGTGTACGACAGCGTGATCAAGTTCCCACCTAAATCCACCAACTTCTCGCAGCCATTGAAGAGGAGTGGGATACTATTCCACAGGCCACAATCAACAGCCTGATCAACTCTATGTGAAGGAGATGTGTCGCGCTGCATGAGGCAACCAGATACTGACTGGTTTTCTGATCCACGACCCTACTTCTTTTTAAAGGTATCTGTGACCAACAGAGTCATATCTGTATTCCCAGTCATGTGAAATCCATAGATTAGGACCTAATGAATTTATTTAAATGGACTGATTTCCTTTTATGAGCTGTAACTCAGTAAAATCTTTGAAATTGTTGCATGTTGCGTTTCTATTTTTGTTCAGTGTAATTTAGCGCCTCCATATCATCAGGCCAAAACAAACTCTAACACCAAAAGGGCAAATTTCATAATTTCACAGTATTATTCCAACCTCAAAGTGTGGAAATACACGTGCCTGTATGACCTCCCTACAACGCATGGGCATGCTCCTGATGAGGTGGCGGATGGTCTCCTGAGGGATCTCCTCCCAGACCTGGACTAAAGCATCCCCCAACTCCTGGACAGTCTGTGGGGCAATGTGGCGTTGGTGGATGGAGCGAGACATGATGTCCCAGATGTGCTCAATTGGATTCAGGTCTGGGGAACGGGCGCGCCAGTCCATAGCATCAATGCCTTCCTCTTGCAGCAACTGCTGACACACTCCAGCCACAGAGGTCTAGAGGTCTAGCATGAGGTCTAGCATGGTCTTGCATTAGGAGGAACCCAGGGCCAACCGCACCAGCATATATGGTCTCACAAGGGGTCTGAGGATCCCATCTCGGTACCTAATGGCAGTCAGGCTACCTCTGGCGAGCACATGGAGGGCTGTGCGGCCCCCCAAAGAAATGCCACCCCACACCATGACTGACCCACCGCCAAACCGGTCATGCTGGAGGATGTTGCAGGCAGCAGAACGTTCTCCACGGCGTCTCCAGACTGTCACCTCTGTCACGTGCTCAGTGTGAACCTGCTTTCATCTGTGAAGAGCACAGGGCGCCAGTGGCAAATTTGCCAATCTTGGTGTTCTCTGGCAAATGCCAAATGTCCTGCATGGTGTTGGGCTGTAAGCACAACCCCCACCTGTGGACGTCGGGCCCTCATACCACCCTCATGGAGTCTGTTTCTGACCGTTTGAGCAGACACATGCACATTTGTGGCCTGCTGGAGGTCATTTTGCAGGGCTCTGGCAGTGCTCCTCCTGCTCCTCCTTGCACAAAGGCGGAGGTAGCGGTCCTGCTGCTGGGTTGTTGCCCTCCTACTTCCTCCTCCCCATCTCCCGATGTACTGGCCTATCTCCTGGTAGCGCCTCCATGCTCTGGACACTACGCTGACAGACACAGCAAACCTTTTTGCCACAGCTCGCATTGATGTGCCATCCTGGATGAGCTGCACTACCTGAGCCACTTGTGTGGGTTGTAGACTCCGTCTCATGCTACCACTAGAGTGAAAGCACCGTCAGCATTCAAAAGTGACCAAAACATCAGCCAGGAAGCATAAGAACTGAGAAGTGGTCTGTGGTCACCACCTGCAGAACCACTCCTTTATTGGGGGTGTCTTGCTAATTGCCTATAATTTCCACCTGTTGTCTATTCCATTTGCACAACAGCATGTGAAATTTATTGTCAATCAGTGTTGCTTCCTAAGTGGACAGTCTGATTTCACAGAAGTGTGATTGACTTGGAGTTACATTGTGTTGTTTAAGTGTTCCCTTTATTTTTTTGAGCAGTGTATATACACAGCAAAATCACATTTTTGACTGCACTGGGCCTTTAACAGTAGTCCTTATGCAGAGAGTTTGATTAACGTTGAAATCAATGGGTTTTGTTTGACATACATTTTAAAGTATAATTCTGTTACCGTGGAATTGGAGTAGATGGAGGTAAACACACAGTCTTCCACTTGGGTGAAAAGAACTTGGCAACATTAATACAGTCTCCAAATAGAAACACTGACTAACCCATCAGGAATATAGGAACTCTGTTTCCCAGACAGGGAAAGGACTAGGAGGTAAGCTAACAGCTATGGTGATTACTAACGTCTAAAACTGCCTAGATGCCAGGAGAAGAGGGGGCCAAGGGGTCAGTCAAAGCTGCTTACAGCACAGTCCAAATTCCTCCAACTGAAAACGCCTTCCTTTCCTCCGTCAGAGAGAGAGAGCTTCAGAATGTCAGGAGACTGTCGGCTACATTCAGACAGGAGAGTCTATGGTAGATGACAAGGCTGGTCAAACACATATTTCCTTGTCTTGCTATGTGTGGAACCTTTCCAGACTAAAGAAAACATTGGAAAATGGCTCAGCGCTCGGCTCCTTCTTCCCTCCAGAGGGGGGGTTAGGGTGGCTCAGCTCCTTCTTCCCTCCAGAAGGAGATTAGGGTGGCTCAGCTCCTTCTTCCCTCCAGAGGGGGGGTTAGGGTGGCTCAGCTCCTTCTTCCCTCCAGAAGGAGATTAGGGTGGCTCAGCTCCTTCTTCCCTCCAGAAGGAGATTAGGGTGGCTCAGCTCCTTCTTCCCTCCAGAGGGAGATTAGGGTGGCTCAGCTCCTTCTTCCCTCCAGAGGGGGGGTTAGGGTGGCTCAGCTCCTTCTTCCCTCCAGAAGGAGATTAGGGTGGCTCAGCTCCTTCTTCCCTCCAGAAGGAGATTAGGGTGGCTCAGCTCCTTTTTCCCTCCAGAGGGGGGGTTAGGGTGGCTCAGCTCCTTCTTCCCTCCAGAAGGAGATTAGGGTGGCTCAGCTCCTTCTTCCCTCCAGAAGGAGATTAGGGTGGCTCAGCTCCTTCTTCCCTCCAGAGGGAGATTAGGGTGGCTCAGCTCCTTCTTCCCTCCAGAGGGGGGGTTAGGGTGGCTCAGCTCCTTCTTCCCTCCAGAAGGAGATTAGGGTGGCTCAGCTCCTTCTTCCCTCCAGAGGGAGATTAGGGTGGCTCAGCTCCTTTTTCCCTCCAGAGGGAGATTAGGGTGGCTCAGCTCCTTCTTCCCTCCAGAGGGGGGGTTAGGGTGGCTCAGCTCCTTCTTCCCTCCAGGGGGGGGTTAGAGTGGCTCAGCTCCTTTTTCCCTCCAGAGGGGGGTTAGTGTGGCTCAGCTCCTTCTTCCCTCCAGAGAGAGGTTAGGGTGGCTCAGCTCCTTCTTCCCTCCAGAGAGAGGTTAGGGTGGCTCAGCTCCTTCTTCCCTCCAGAGAGAGGTTAGGGTGGCTCAGCTCCTTCTTCCCTCCAGAGGGAGATTAGGGTGGCTCAGCTCCTTCTTCCCTCCAGAGGGGGGTTAGGGTTGCTCAGCTCCTTCTTCCCTCCAGAGGGAGATTAGGGTGGCTCAGCTCCTTCTTCCCTCCAGCCTCATACAGCTCCAGTACCTCTCAGTCTGACCAGACCCAGTCTCTACCCCTCATTCAGTTCAAACAGAGACAATTCCACAGCTAAGCCCGATGTTAAAACCTCCTCACTGCCCCCACAATGTTCAGGCTTCACTTACCTCAGTCAAACAGCCGTTGCTCTGCAGTTTATTTTTCTCCCTCTAAGGCTGCTGTGTTGGACTTTAGTAGCTAAACAGAACAGGCTGCCAAGCTAGCTAGCTAGCTCACTGCCCTCTCTCTCCCTCTAAATCTTCAGTTCATGAGGGGAAAAATTCCACTATTGGTGTAAACTCAGCCAAGCCCAGCTCATGCTGGCATAGGCTGACGGGATCGACCAATCACAGAACAATTTCCCTCCCTGTTCTCCGCCCAAAACAGGAGGGCCTTATTCAGACAAACTCTTCTTGCTCTGTTCCACACTGCTCTGACGACACAGACACACAGCTAGTACAGTGTTCCAGTTACTCAACAGATATGTTTGACTCGTTTCAGGAAACTAGGCACGTGTCATGGGTCACTAATTCACAGGAGAGTTATTTGAACTTAAACCTTTTTTTTCTTCTTTTTTTAAATCAAAATGTGTTGGTTTTTTTGCAGAAATTCCTTCTGTAACATGTGAACTTTCATGTGGCTTAATATCAAACTTGTATGTCATCTGTAAATACGAATAAAATAGTTAAATTACGAGCCTTGTTGTTTCAACCACAGAAAAAGTCAGCAACCTTCCAGCTGACCATGATTGGCTGAGATAATGAGTGGGCTGGACATGCCGAGAGATGAGTTCGGATTGGTCTGCCATGTAGAACCCTTCTGTCTATTGGAGCTGGTCAGTAGGTGTAGGTAATCCTGTCTAATGCTGCTTTTTAAAAAATGTATCACATAGTAGAACTGCATAAGTGTTGCTTTCCACATTCTGGAGGACTGAGTTTTGAAATCAGTGGAATTAGAAAATGATAACTAAGGAGACGGATATTACACATATTTTCACCTTCAAACTAAAGGCAACCATGGCATCTGTGATCGAGCATTTTCAGTACACTACGGCACTCCACATTATATTTACGAACACACCCTTAGTATAAACCCGCATTCAGTCTTGAAATCTAGTGTCAAATATGAATCCTTAAAGAGATGAGTGGAGCTCAAGCTTAATGGGTTGTGAACGATGCTGAATGAGTGGAGACAAAGAAGAGCTCTCCAGTCGTAGTACCAAAACATTCAAGGGCCATTTTCTCAAAGGTGAGGTTTTATCAACTTTATCAACTTTCAAAGCAGAAAGACTTTCCCATTGTTCCTCAACTGTAGTGTATGATGTTGTAGCTCTGAGACTCTACTTTTATCCAGTTTAAAAACACAACATTTCAAATGTTGCTACAAAAGACTGAATGGAGCCAGTCACAACGTAGTAGTGTTGGTTCAGTAGGTCCACTACAGCACCGACCAGGTTATTATCCAGTAGGTCCACTACAGCACCGACCAGGTTATTATCCAGTAGGTCCACTTCAGCACCGACCAGGTTATTATCCAGTAGGTCCACTACAGCACCGACCAGGTTATTATCCAGTAGGTCCACTACAGCACCGACCAGGTTATTATCCAGTAGGTCCACTACAGCACCAACCAGGTTATTATCTAGTAGGTCAACTACAGCACCGACCAGGTTATTATCCAGTAGGTCCACTACAGCACCGACCAGGTTATTATCCAGTAGGTCAACTACAGCACCGACCAGGTTATTATCTAGTAGGTCCACTACAGCATCGACCAGGTTATTATCCAGTAGGTCCACTACAGCACCGACCAGGTTATTATCCAGTAGGTCCACTACAGCACCGACCAGGTTATTATCCAGTAGGTCCACTACAGCACCGACCAGGTTATTATCCAGTAGGTCCACTACAGCACCGACCAGGTTATTATCCAGTAGGTCCACTACAGCACCGACCAGGTTATTATCCAGTAGGTCCACTACAGCACCGACCAGGTTATTATCCAGTAGGTCAACTACAGCACCGACCAGGTTATTATCCAGTAGGTCCACTACAGCACCGACCAGGTTATTATTTAGTAGGTCAACTACAGCACCGACCAGGTTATTATCCAGTAGGTCCACTACAGCACCGACCAGGTTATTATCCAGTAGGTCCACTACAGCACCGACCAGGTTATTATCCAGTAGGTCCACTACAGCACCGACCAGGTTATTATCCAGTAGGTCCACTTCAGCACCGACCAGGTTATTATCCAGTAGGTCCACTACAGCACCGACCAGGTTATTATCCAGTAGGTCAACTACAGCACCGACCAGGTTATTATCCAGTAGGTCCACTACAGCACCGACCAGGTTATTATCCAGTAGGTCCACTACAGCACCGACCAGGTTATTATCCAGTAGGTCCACTACAGCACCGACCAGGTTATTATCCAGTAGGTCCACTACAGCACCGACCAGGTTATTATCCAGTAGGTCCACTACAGCACCGACCAGGTTATTATCCAGTAGGTCCACTACAGCACCGACCAGGTTATTATCCAGTAGGTCCACTACAGCACCGACCAGGTTATTATCCAGTAGGTCCACTACAGCACCGACCAGGTTATTATCCAGTAGGTCCACTACAGCACCGACCAGGTTATTATCCAGTAGGTCCACTACAGCACCGACCAGGTTATTATCTAGTAGGTCAACTACAGCACCGACCAGGTTATTATCCAGTAGGTCCACTACAGCACCGACCAGGTTATTATTTAGTAGGTCAACTACAGCACCGACCAGGTTATTATCCAGTAGGTCCACTACAGCACCGACCAGGTTATTATCTAGTAGGTCAACTACAGCACCGACCAGGTTATTATCCAGTAGGTCCACTTCAGCACCGACCAGGTTATTATCCAGTAGGTCCACTACAGCACCGACCAGGTTATTATCTAGTAGGTCAACTACAGCACCGACCAGGTTATTATCCAGTAGGTCCACTACAGCACCGACCAGGTTATTATCCAGTAGGTCCACTACAGCACCGACCAGGTTATTATCTAGTAGGTCCACTACAGCACCGACCAGGTTATTATCCAGTAGGTCCACTACAGCACCGACCAGGTTATTATCCAGTAGGTCCACTACAGCACCGACCAGGTTATTATCCAGTAGGTCCACTACAGCACCGACCAGGTTATTATCCAGTAGGTCCACTACAGCACCGACCAGGTTATTATCCAGTAGGTCCACTACAGCACCGACCAGGTTATTATCCAGTAGGTCCACTACAGCACCGACCAGGTTATTATCCAGTAGGTCAACTACAGCACCGACCAGGTTATTATCCAGTAGGTCCACTACAGCACCGACCAGGTTATTATCCAGTAGGTCCACTACAGCACCGACCAGGTTATTATCCAGTAGGTCCACTACAGCACCGACCAGGTTATTATCCAGTAGGTCAACTACAGCACCGACCAGGTTATTATCTAGTAGGTCCACTACAGCACCGACCAGGTTATTATCCAGTAGGTCCACTACAGCACCGACCAGGTTATTATCCAGTAGGTCCACTACAGCACCGACCAGGTTATTATCCAGTAGGTCCACTACAGCACCGACCAGGTTATTATCCAGTAGGTCCACTACAGCACCGACCAGGTTATTATCCAGTAGGTCCACTACAGCACCGACCAGGTTATTATCCAGTAGGTCCACTACAGCACCGACCAGGTTATTATCTAGTAGGTCAACTACAGCACCGACCAGGTTATTATCCAGTAGGTCCACTACAGCACCGACCAGGTTATTATTTAGTAGGTCAACTACAGCACCGACCAGGTTATTATCCAGTAGGTCCACTACAGCACCGACCAGGTTATTATCTAGTAGGTCAACTACAGCACCGACCAGGTTATTATCCAGTAGGTCCACTTCAGCACCGACCAGGTTATTATCCAGTAGGTCCACTACAGCACCGACCAGGTTATTATCTAGTAGGTCAACTACAGCACCGACCAGGTTATTATCCAGTAGGTCCACTACAGCACCGACCAGGTTATTATCCAGTAGGTCCACTACAGCACCGACCAGGTTATTATCCAGTAGGTCCACTACAGCACCGACCAGGTTATTATCCAGTAGGTCCACTACAGCACCGACCAGGTTATTATCCAGTTGGTCCACTACAGCACCGACCAGGTTATTATCCAGTAGGTCCACTTCAGCACCGACCAGGTTATTATCCAGTAGGTCCACTACAGCACCGACCAGGTTATTATCCAGTAGGTCCACTACAGCACCGACCAGGTTATTATCCAGTAGGTCCACTACAGCACCGACCAGGTTATTATCTAGTAGGTCAACTACAGCACCGACCAGGTTATTATCCAGTAGGTCCACTACAGCACCGACCAGGTTATTATCCAGTAGCTCAACCACAGCACCGACCAGGTTATTATCTAGTAGGTCCACTACAGCACCGACCAGGTTATTATCCAGTAGGTCCACTACAGCACCGACCAGGTTATTATCCAGTAGGTCCACTACAGCACCGACCAGGTTATTATCCAGTAGGTCCACTACAGCACCGACCAGGTTATTATCCAGTAGGTCCACTACAGCACCGACCAGGTTATTATCCAGTAGGTCCACTACAGCACCGACCAGGTTATTATCCAGTAGGTCCACTTCAGCACCGACCCGGTTATCATCTAGTAGGTCCACTATTGCACCGACCAGGTTATTATCCAGTAGGTCCACTACAACACCGACCAGGTTATTATCTAGTAGGTCCACTACAACACTGACCAGGTTATTATCTAGTAGGTCAACTACAGCACTGACCAGGTTATTATCCAGTAGGTTCACTACAACACCGACCAGGTTATTATCCAGTAGGTCCACTACAGCACCGACCAGGTTATTATCCAGTAGGTCAACTACAGCACTGACCAGGTTATTATCTAGTAGGTCCACTACAGCACCGACCAGGTTATTATCTAGTAGGTCCACTACAGCACCGGCCAGGTTATTATCTAGTAGGTCCACTACAACACCGACCAGGTTATTATCTAGTAGGTCCACTACAGCACCGACCAGGTTATTATCTAGTAGGTCCACTAC